>NC_135993.1:3916401-3948901 GCF_053455715.1 Rhinoraja longicauda
TAAATGTAAAAAACCTTTATTGTCACTACACAAAGTACAGCGAAATTAAAGCAGTCCGGATGAGTACAAAGGATAAACCTTTATCCATAACAAGCTAAACCTAATCTACTGAATTAAACAAACTGACCTCTAATACAATATAGACAAAACAATGACAATTAGGCTTATACTCGCTGTAATTTAGAAGACTGAGGGGGGATCTTATTGAAACATATAAAATTCTTAAGGGGTTGGAGAGGCTAGATGCAGGACGATTGTTCCCGATGTTGGGGAAGTCCAGAACCAGGGGTCACAGCTTAAGGATAAGGGGGAAGTCTTTTAGGACCGAGATGAGAAAACATTTCTTCACACAGAGAGTGGTGAGTCTGTGGAATTCTCTGCCACAGAAGGTAGTTGAGGCCAGTTCATTGGCTATATTTAAGAGGGAGTTACATGTGGCCCTTGTGGCTAAAGGGATCAGGGGGTATGGAGAGAAGGCAGGTACAGGATACTGAGTTGGATGATCAGCCATGATCATATTGAATGGTGGTGCAGGCTCGAAGGGCCGAATGGCCTACTCCTGCACCTATTTTCTATGTTTCTATGTTTTTAATACGGTCAAGGCAGTGTACAGTGCAATCAAGACAGCAAGTTATTGCACAGCGATGAGAGCTAACATATTGCAAATGCATCGGTAGTGCCGTTTAAAAAAAAATAAAAAAATAATGTAATTAAATATAAGGTGTGGTTGGGTGTTACATGTAATAAGTTTAGCAAATGTTAAGCAATATAAGTGCAGTTGGATGTAAACATGTATTAAATTGAGGCTTATGTTTTCTGACAAGTAACTGACAGTGCTCCGATCAGTTCCGTTCCTTCCATCCAGTTTTATGTGAGTGTCTGGCAGTGTTCAGCTCACGTATGACGCTGGGGTAGAAGCTGTTCTTGAGTCTATTAGTCGGTGGTCTCCAAATTTGAGGAAGGATATTCTTGCTATTGAGGGCGTGCAGCGTAGGTTTACTAGGTTAATTCCCGGAATGGCGGGACTGTCCTATGTTGAAAGACTGGAGCGACTAGGCTTGTATACACTGGAATTTAGAAGGATGAGAGGGGATCTTATCGAAACGTATAAGATTATTAAGGGGTTGGGCACGTTAGAGGCAGGAAACATGTTCCCAATGTTGGGGGAGTCCAGAACCAGGGACCACAGTTTAAGAATAAGGGGCGGGCCATTTAGAACTGAGATGAGGAAAAACTTTTTCAGTCAGAGAGTTGTGAATCTGTGGAATTCTCTGCCTCAGAGGGCAGTGGAGGCCAATTCTCTTAATACATTCAAGAGAGAGCTAGATAGAGCTCTTAAGGATAGCGGAGTCAGGGGGTATGGGGAGAAGGCAGGAACGGGGTACTGATTGAGAATGATCAGCCATGATCACATTGAATGGCGGTGCTGGCTCGAAGGGCCGAATGGCCTACTCCTGCACCTATTGTCTATTGATGTAATGGACCTGAACGGTCTACCAGAGGGCAGCAGTTGGAGCAGCTGATGACCAGGGTGGGAAGGATCCCTCAGGATGTTGGCTGCTCTGCTGAGGCAGCGGAGGGAGTAAAGTTCCTCTAGAGAGGGCAGTGGGCAGCCAATGATTTTCTTTGCCGAGTTGATGACCCTCTGAAGGGCTTTCTTTTCTGCCTCTGAGCTGCGGGTGTACCACATAGAAATACAGAGACTTCCCGCGCGTGGAGCCTTTACCCGTGTGCCCTCTTGTCCCGCTGTTAGACCAGCCGGCGTCGTGCGAGGTGGAGCGGCACTCTGCCATCGAGGAGGCAAAGCAGCACCAGTACGAGGGGGCCTTTGTCCCGCAGTGCAGCTCCGCGGGGCTGTACAGAGAGGTCCAGTGCCACCAAGCCACTGGCTACTGCTGGTGCGTGCAAGTCAACTCCGGGCACCCCATCCAAGGCACCACGGCACGGTGAGTGGGCATGCACGGCGGGGGAGGGGAACCTCGTACCACCGCGACCGCCGATGGACAGAGTGGACAGATGTAGCTCTGATCCTTACACCCCAACCGTACGAACATCGACTTCTCCAACTTTAGATGGTTCCTCTGTCCCCCTCACCCTTCCTAGTTCTCCCTCTATCTTCCTGCCTCCACCTATATCCTTCCTTTGTCCCGCCCCCCCCCCCCCCCTGACAATAGACAATAGACAATAGGTGCAGGAGGAGGCCATTCGGCCCTTCGAGCCAGCACCACCATTCAATGTGATCATGGCTGATCATTCTCAATCAGTACCCCGTTCCTGCCTTCTCCCCATACCCCCTGACTCCGCTATCCTTAAGAGCTCTATCCAGCTCTCTCTTGAATGCATTCAGAGAATTGGCCTTCTGAGGCAGAGAATTCCACAGATTCACCACTCTCTGACTGAAAAAGTTTTTCCTCATCTCCCTTCTAAATGGCCTACCCCTTATTCTTAAACTGTGGCCCCTTGTTCTGGACTCCCCCAACATTGGGAACATGTTTCCTGCCTCTAACGTGTCCAACCCCTTAATAATCTTATACGTTTCGATAAGATCTCCTCTCATCCTTCTAAATTCCAGTGTATACAAGCCTGACATCAGTCTGAAGAAGGGTCTCGACCCGAAACGTCACCCATTCCCTTTCTCCTGAGATGCTGCCTGACCCGCTGAGTTACTCCAGCATTTTGTGTAATAAATACCTTCGATTTGTACCAGCATCTGCAGTTATTTTCTCACACTTGCTCTGATGCTTGAGTTGGGTTGGGTTTGATTAGTTTAGTTTGCAGATACGGCCCTTCGTCCCATCCCGTCCGTGCCGACCGGCGATCCCCGCACCATCCTACACACACCAGGGACAATTTCACATTCATACAGATCAGCCATGATCACAATGAATGGCGGTGCTGGCTCGAAGGGCCAAATGGCCTCCTCCTGCACCTATTTTCTATGTTTCACACCAAGACAATTAACCTGCAAACCTGCCCGTCTTTGGAGTGTGGGAGGAAAGCGAAGATCTCGGAGAAAACCCACGCAGGTCACGGGGAGAACGTACAAACTCCGTACAGACGCCGCCCGCGGCCGCCATTGGTGGAGCGGAGCACGTGGCCGCTGGCTGGGTGAGGTCACGTGGGGCGCGGGGCGGTGACGTCACCCTTTGTCCCGTATTTGGGAGTGAGGAAGTTGGCGACCCCAGCCTCAAGCCAGTTGGCCTCGACATCTGTCGGTGAGAACACAACGTGTCTCAGTTTAACACCACATCCAACACAGCCCCCTCCCCTGACATCAGTCTGAAGAAGGGCCTCGACCCTTCCAGATCCACTGGAGGGATGCAATGGGTGACGTTTCCGCTCTCGACCCGAAACGTCGCCCATTCCTTCTCTCCAGAGACACTGCCCATCCCGCTGAGTTACTCCAGCACTTGGTGCCTTTCTTCGGTGTAAACCGGAATCTGCAGTTCCTTCCCCCACATTGCAGATTCAGTGGCATAAGAAGAGTTGGCTGGGTTGGGCGCCATCTCGAATCCAAGCTAGTGGGTGAGAATCCAGCGATAAAGTCACACCGAGATCCGACAACCACTTGGAGGCCAAATGGGCTTCAATTCTTCTCTTGTCTCTGCAGCAATCAGACACCCAACTGCGGGAGTGGTGCGCAGTCCAAGATCTCGGAGATGGGGCCCCTCTTCAACAACCGGAAGCTTCAGGGTAAGTAGTGGTTCCATCGGCATCTTGTCCAAGGATGGGACTGTGAAAAAAGTGGACGTGGAAAGGATGCTTCCAGTAGTCTGGGACCAGAATCAATAGACAATAGATAATAGGTGCAGGAGGAGGCCATTCGGCCCTTCGAGCCAGCACCGCCATTCAATGTGATCATGGCTGATCATTCTCAATCAGTACCCCGTTCCTGCCCTCTCCCCATACCCCCTGACTCCGCTATCCTTAAGAGCCCTATCCAGCTCTCTCTTGAATGCATTCAGAGAATTGGCCTCCACTGCCTTCTGAGGCAGAGAATTCCACAGATTCACAACTCTCTGACTGAATCAAAGGACACATCTTCAAAAGGGAGATAGGGAGGAGTTTCTGCAGCCCCAGGGTGGTGAATCTGTGGAAGTCCAGGGTAGAATAGATCGGCCATGACAGAGTGGCAGAGTAGACTCGATGGGCTGAATGGACAAATTCTGCTCCGATATCTTATATTCATTTCTCATAGAGTTACACAGCATGGAAACAGGCCCTTCGGCCCCACTCACGTACACTAACCAACCTATCCCATCTACACTAGTCCCACCTGCCTGTATTTGGCCCATATCCCTCTAAACCTGTCCTATTCATGTACCTGGCTAAATGCTTCTAAACTTTGCGATAGTCCCAGCCTCAACTACCTCCTCTGGCAGCTCGTTCCATACACCCACCACCCTTTGCATGAAAAAGTTACCCCTCAAGTTCCGATTAAATCTTTCCCCCCCTCACCTTGAACCTATGTCCTCTGGTCCTCGATTCCCCTACTCTAGGCTCTGAGCGTTTATCCACTCTATTCCTCATATGAACTTGTACACACCTAAATCAATTCTCATTATCTATTTCAAATTGTCTGCTGCCTTTACCTAGAGATATTGGGAAGATTCAGTCTGAAACATAGAAACATGTAAACAGAAAACAGGTGCAGGAGTAGGCCATTCGGCCCTTCAAGCCAGCACTGCCATTCAATATGATCACGGCTGATCATCCGAAATCAGTACCCCGTTCCTGCTTTCTCTCCATATCCCTTGATTCCATTAGCCCTAAGAGCTCTATCTAACTCTCTCTTGAAAACATCCAGTGAATCGGCCTCCACTGCCTTCTGTGGCGGAGAATTCCACAGATTCACGACACTCTGGGTGAGAAGGTTTTACCTCATCTCAGTCCAAAATGGCCGACCCCTTATTCTGAAGAAGGGTCTCAGCCTGAAACGTCACCCATTCATTCCTTCTCTCCAGGGATGCTGCCTGTCCCGCTGAGTTACTCCAGCATTTTGTGTCCGTGTTCGGTATTGGGGAGAGTGTGGGTTTGACCTGCTGGTGTTTGTTGTGCCACAGGTTGTCCAGGTGGGAAGAAGACGGAGTTTGTCACCGGACTGCTGAAGTCCCTCATTATGGACATGGCCCAGGCTGGCTCCCATCTAACGTGGAGAAGGTACAGTTCACCCACACTTCAGATAAACTTGGGTGGTGCAGCAGCCGAGTTGCTGCCTTACAGCACTGGAGACCCGGGTACGATCCCAACTACGGGTGCTGTCTGTACGGAGTTTGTACGTTCTCCCCGTGACCGTGTGGGTTTTCCCTGGGCGCTCCGGTTTCCTCCCACACTCCAAATACGTACAGGTTTGTAGGTTAATTGGCTTCGGTAAAAAGTGTAAGTTGCCCCTAGTGTATGGGGTGATCGCTGGTTTTAGATTTAGATTTTAGATTTAGAGATACAGCGCGGAAACAGGCCCTTCGGCCCACCGAGTCCGCGACGCCCAGCGATCCCCGCACATTAACACTATCCTACACACATTAGGGACAATTTTTACATTTACCCAGTCAATTAACCTACTTACCTGTACGTCTTTGGAGTGTGGGAGGAAAACGAAGATCTCGGAGAAAACCCACGCAGGTCACGGGGAGAACGTACAAACTCCGTACAGACGGCACGTTGGCACGGATTTGGTGGGCTGAAGGGTGCTATTCTCCTCACTAATCCAAACTAAACTAAATCAACTGGGAAAGTTGGACTCTGTGTGGTTTTTAGTTTTAATTTAGAGATACAGCGCGGAAACAGGCCCTTCGGCCCACCGAGTCCGCGCCGAACAGCAATCCCCGCACACTAACACTATCCTACACACTAGGGACAATTTTGCCGACGCCATTTAACCTACAAGCCTGTACGTCCTTGGAGTGCGGGAGGAAACCAGAGCACCTGGAGAAAGCCCACGCAGGTCACGGGGAGAACGTACAAACTCCGTACAGACAGCACCCGTAGTCATGATCGAGTTGGGAGGGGGAGTAGGAGGAGGGTGGGGCGGGGAAGGGGAGTGGGAGGGGAGATCATTTCGCTCAACACCTTCGCTCAGTCCGCCTTAACCAACCTGATCTCCCGGTGGCTGAGCACTTCAACTCCCCCTCCCACTCCCAGTCTGACCTTTCTGTCATGGGCCTCCTCCAGTGCCATAGTGAGACCCACCGGAAATTGGAGGAACAGCACCTCACATTTCGCTTGGGCAGCTTGCAGCCCAGCGGTACAAACATTGACTTCTCCAACTTTAGATAGCTCCTCTGTCCCTCTCTTTCCCCTCCCCTTCCCAGTTCTCCCACTGTCTTCCTGTCTCCACCTACATCCTTTCTTTGTCCCCCCCCCCCCACCCAGTCTGAAGAAGGGTCTCGACCCGAAACATCACCCATTCCTTCTCTCCCGAGATGCCGCCTGACCCACTGAGTTACTCCTGCAATTTTTGACACCAGACTTCATGCCATCCTCCCGTCAGGGAAGGAGGCTGAGGTGTTTGGCATAGCCCGCATTCAAGGTCCACCTTGGTGGTTAAAGGCAGCACCTCTCCCCCTGTTTCTCCGCAGAGGTTCGGAAAGGTCGGCGGGCTTTCTGCTGGAGGACCGCGCCATCCGCTGGTACTTCGGCCGGCTGGACAAGGACCTCAACAACGAGATCTCCGACAAGGAGCTGAGGCCCCTCAAGGTCTACCTGAGGAAAAACGCAAAGCCAAGAAGGTGCACCAGGAAGTTCATTGAATACTGCGACCTGAACGGCAGCAAGTCTATCTCACTGCAGGAGCTGAAGGGCTGCTTGGGACTCATCAAAAGCAGAGGTAGGTGAAAGTTTTCATAACCCTCTGTCCTTAGGGTTGCCAACTTCCTCGCTCCCAAATACGGGACAAAGGTTGACGTCACTCTTTGTCCCTTATTCGGGAGTGAGGAAGTTGGCAACCCTACTAACACGGGCCAAGGGCGGTCCCGTACGGGACAAACGAAATTACCCCAAATTCCCGGCTAATACGGGACGGTTGGCAACCCTAGTCTGTCTTGATTTTTTTTTGAGATACAGCGCAGAAACAGGCCCTTCAGCCCACCGGGTCCGCGCCTCCCAGCGATCCCCGCACATTAACACTATCCCACGCATACTGGGGACAATTTTTACATTTGCCCAGCCAATTAACCTACATACCTGTACGTCTTTGGAGTGTGGGAGGAAACCGAAGATCTCGGAGAAAACCCACACAGGTCACGGGGAGAACGTACAAACTCCATACAGACAGCACCCGTAGTCGGGATCGAACTTGAGTCTCCGGCGCTGCATTCGCTGTAAGGCAGCAACTCTACCGCTGCGCCACCGTGCCGCCCTTCATGTACATCAGGGTTAAGGATGGTGGGATTTGCACAATCTGTTCTAAGAGATAAGTTCATATGTCCCAGGAGCGGAATTAGGCCATTCGGCCCATCAAGTCTACCCCGCCAATCAGTCATGGATGATCTGTCTATCCCTCTCAGCCCCATCCTCCTGCCTTCTCCCCAAAACCTCTGGCACCCCTACTAATCAAGTTAATGGGTTTGAGGAGCAGAATTTGGCCATTCGGCCCATCATGTTTACTCCGCCATTCAATCATGGCTGATCTCTCTGTCCCTCTCAACCCCATTCTCCTGCCTTCTCCCTGTAACCATGGTGTATAATGGTTTTTCTTCAGTGTGTGGAGCCGAATGCACATCTTTGAACATTGCAACTTCACTCCTCTCAACTTTCCCCATTTGTTAATTACAATAAGGATGTACAGTTAACCCTTGCAAGATGTTGTGCATGTAGTAGCATGTTAACCAACCTCGTAAATCAAAATGCCACAAGATTCCCATGAGTCATGTCTGGTGGCGTTAAGTGTGTCTATAATTAAGTGGACCTAAAATTAGTTCATTGGAGATATGTGGAACTGCAGGTCCTGGTTTACAAAGAAAGGCACAATGTGCTGGAGTAACTCGGTGGGTCAGGCGACATCTGTGGAAGGAATGGATAAACGGAGTAAAATTAGTTCCATTTCATAAGTTCATAAGTTCATACGTTTTAGGAGCAGGATTAGGCCCATCAAGGATTAGGCCCATCAAGGATTAGGCCCATCAAGGATTAGGCCCATCAGGCCCATTCAATCGTAGCTGATCTATCTTTCCCTCTTAACCCCATTCTCCTGCCTTCTTCCCAAAACTCCTGACACCCTCTCTTTCAGAGTTAGAGGCTTGGGAAATCAGCTGGAAAACGTTCAACCTTTGAATAATTTTTGCTTATTTTTAGTATAATTTAGTTTAGTGTAGAGATACAGCGTGGAAATAAGGCCCTTCCGGCCCACCGAGTCCGCATCAAACAGCAATTCCCGTACACTAACACTATCCTACACACACCGGGGACAATTTTTACATTCGCACCAAGCCAATTAACCTACATACCTGTATGTCTTTGGAATGTGGGAGGAAATCAAAGATCTCGGATAAAACCCACGCAGGTCACGGGGAGAACGTACAAACTCCGTACAGACGGCGCCCGTAGCCGGGATTGAACCCGTGTCTCTGGCGCTGTAAGGCAGGATTGCACATTGCTTTCCACAAAAACTTTGAAATGTAGCGTTGTTTAGGATAATGAATATACTCCTGTTATAGATTCACAGAGTCATACGGCACAGAAACAGGCTCTTTAGTTCAATTTGGCCAAGATGCCCCATCTACACTAGAACGCAGTGGAGGCCAATTCTCTGGATGCTTTCAAGAGAGAGCTAGATAGAGCTCTTAAGGATAGCGGAGTCAGGGGGTATGGGGAGAAGGCAGGAACAGGGTACTGATTGAGAATGATCAGCCATGATCACATTGAATGGTGGTGCTGGCTTGAAGGGCCGAATGGCCTCCTCCTGCGTCTATTGTCTATTGTACAAACGCAATAAAACGCAGATAATATATAACGATCAAAAATGCAATAATTTAATAACCGTAATACTAGCTGGAAAACTGTAGTCTGCAGCAACAGACATGTCCGCTCTTGGGTGGTACGTCTGTCAATGGGATATAATCCGCGTGGTGAGTTTGTGGGCATCGGGGATTACTCAGGATCACTCTGCAACTCGCTCAGCAAAGTACATTGACAGTGTACCGTTGACAAGATGCCCAAAGCACTAACCATGGAATGAACGTTTGATTAAAACACAGAACTGTACAGGACCAGAACAGGCCCTTCGGCCCACAATGTCTATGCTGGATGGATGGCTGGATGGATGACTGGATGGATGGATGGATGGATGGATGGATGGATGGATGGATGGATGGATGGATGGATGGGTGGATGGATGGATGGATGGATGGATGGATGGATGGATGGATGGATGGATGGATGGATGGATGGATGGATGGATGGATGGATGGATGGATGGATGAATGGGTGGGTGGATGGATGGATTGGTGGATGGATGGGTGGGTGGATGGATGAATGGATGGATGGACGAATGCATGAATGCATGCATGGATGGATGGGTGGATGGATGGATGGATGGGTGGATGGATGGATGGCTGGATGGATGGGTGGGTGGGTGGGTGGATGGATGGATGGATGGATGGATACTTTATTGTCACACGTGACAAGTCCCAGTGAAATCCTCTGCATGCATCCGCCCATGGTATGCAAAGAGTCGCCACATAAAGGGCGCTGACAAAGTCACAAAGTATCCCATGCCAGATCCTCCTTTGTTCTCCCCCCCCCCCCTTCCGGTCACTCCAGGTCCATCTTTGTTCTCCCCCATCCCTCTCGGAGTAGACTGGGTGGGCCGAATGGCCTTATTCTTCTCCTGGAACGTATGAACCTGAACTTCATAAGTTCATGAGTGATCGGAGAAGATAGGCCTAACAAGTCCACTCTGCCATTCAATCATGGCTGATCTTTCTCTCCTTCCTAACCCCCTTCTCCCCATATCCCCTGACACCCGCACTAACCAAGAATCTATCTATCTCTGCCTTAAAAATATCCATTGACTTGGTCTCCATAGCCTTCTGTGGCAATGAATTCCACAGATTCACCACCCTCCGACTAAAGAAGGGTTTCACGTTCACTTATGAGAGCTTACTGGGATGGACTTCAGTAGTGTAGTCTAGTTTAGAGGTACAGCGCGGAAACAGGCCCTTCAGCCCACCGAGACCACACTGACCAGCGATCCCCGCACATTAACACTATCCTACACACGCTAGGGACAATTTTACATTTGCACCAAGCCAATTAACCTGCAAGCCAGTACTTCTTTGGAGTGTGGGAGGAAAATGAAGATCTCGGAGAAAACCCACGCAGGTCACGGGGAGAACGTACAAACTCTGTACAGACAGCACCCGTCGTCGGGATCGAACCCGGGTCTCCAGCGCTGTAAGGCAGCAACTCTACCACTGTGCCACCCTAAAGATGCAGGTTCCTGGCTAGCTTGGAGGAAGGCCTAAGACATGGTTTCACCAGCCATCTGCCACCCAGATGTCAATGGATATGTTGGTGTTGTAATTATCCCCCTTGCTCCAGCAACCCTGTTGGCTTCAGAACACACACACACACACACACACACACACACAAACACATACACACATCCTAACATTGTGCCCTATGGCTGATATTCCATTTGATTCGACTCAAATGTTTCCACTGGCCATTAAGGCAGCTAAGGAAGTTGGATTAATGGAGTGGTCTGTTCTGAACTGTTCCAGGAATGAGGTCTAATTACTACCTCTCAGAGAGAGGTGAGGATGCCCAACTGAGAAACTTCCCTTTTCTTCCTGTAACAGACAGCAGCATCACAGTCGCTGGTCTGTGTGGACTTAACATCAGTCATTACATCTGGCCTTGATGCCGAGACAAGACAAAATGAGTGATTCTGGGTTTGTGCAGGAAGGAACTGCAGATGGCAGATAATGTTCGTTTCTCGTAGGGATAATGTTCGTTTCTCGTATGTTGCAAAACATACTTGGCTAATAAAGTATGATTATGATGATTATGTTTAGAGACACAGCGTGGAAACAGTCCCTTCGGCCCACCGAGTCCGCTCCGACCAGCGATCCCCGCGCACTAACACTACCCTACCCTACAGGGCGGCACGGTGGCGCAGCGGTAGAATTGCTGCCTTACAGCGAATGCAGCGCCGGAGACTCAGGTTCGATCCTGACTACGGGTGCTGTCTGTACGGAGTTTGTACGTTCTCCCCGTGACCTGCGTGGGTTTTCTCCGAGATCTTCGGTTTCCTCCCACCCTCCAAAGACGTACAGGTTGTAGGTTAATTGACTGGGTAAATGTAAAAATTGTCCCTAATGTGTGTAGGATAGTGTTAATGTGCGGGGATCACTGGGCGGCACGGACTCGGTGGGCCGAAGGGCCTGTTTCCGCGCTGTATCTCTAAATCTAAATCTAAATCTAAATCTACACGCACTAGAGACAATTTTCCATTTATACCGAGCCAAGTAACCTATAAACGTGCACGTCTTTGGAGTGTGGGAGGAAACTGAAGATCTTGGAGAAAACCCACGCAGGTCACGGGGAGAACGTGCAAACTCCGTACAGACGGCGCCCGTAGTCGGGATCAAACCCGGGTCTCCGGCGCTGTAAGGCAGTAGCTCTACCGCTGCGCCACCGCGCCGCCCTTGCTAATTTAAACCGAAGATAGACACAAAGTGCCGGAGTAACTCAGCGGGTCAGGCAGCATCTCTGTAGAGAAGGAATGGGTGACGTTTCGGGTCGAGACCCTTCTTCAGACTGGGAGTTAGGGGAGAGGGAACCGAGAGGTCTAAACAGCGATATAGAGAGATATGGAACAAATGAATGAAGGATGTGCAAAAAAAGTAACGGCGATCAAGGAAAAGTGGAGCCCACACTGGTCCATTGTTGGCTGTGGGCTCCATCTGCCCATCTGGTCTCTGCCGCGATTCACGCTGCGCTCAAATATTTACCTCGAGTTGTTTTGTCTTAACCTTTTGTGACCGGTCATTTTATGGTCACGTGCCAACACATGGTAACAAGTTCATGAGTGATAGGAGAGGAATTAGGCCATTCGGCCCATCAAGTCTACTCCGCCATCCAATCGTGGCTGACCTATCTCTCCCTCCTAACCCCATTCTCCTGCCTTCTCCCCATAACCCCCGACACCCGTACCAATCGAGAATCTATCTATCTGTGCCTTAAAAATATCCATTGACTTGGCCTCCACAGCCGTCTGTGGCAATGAATCCCACAGACTCACTGTCTGATGGAATGCGGGGTACAGTTCTCAGCATTGGTGTGCATCAGTACCAGAGACAAAGTCCAATGCCTGCACTGGAATCATCTGCACCCCTGCTTAAGATACCCTTGTTGTTAGGAATGGCTGTCATGTGTGTTTGGGAAAAAGCGACTGAGATGTCATGGTATACAACGACATCAAGCATAAGCCCGTATTAGTAGGGCTGCAGTTTAAGAATAAGGGGTCGGCCATTTAGAACGGAGATGAGGAAAAACCTTTTCAGTCAGAGAATTGTGAATCTGTGGAATTCTCTGCCTCAGAAGGCAGTGGAGGCCAATTCTCTGGATGCATTCAGGAGAGAGTTAGATGGAGCTCTTAATGGTAGCGGAGTCAGGGGGTAATGGGGAGAAGGCAGGAACGGGGTACTGATTGTGAATGTTCAGCCGTGATCACATTGAATGGCGGTGCTGGCTCGAAGGGCTGAATGGCCTCCTCCTGCACCCGATTGTCTATTGTCCATAATCGTGAAATGGCTGTTGGCTCCTGTTCGAGGGAACAATTCAACGGCAGCCAAGACTCTGCGTCTGCAGACAGGGCCAGCGATGTTCCCGTGCCAAACCGCCCGATATTCATGGCCCTTCTTTAAAAATCTGAAGGAGTGGCGAAGGCAAAGAGTGGCACAACATTGCAGCGCTAATTCTTTAGGTGCCGGAGCAGCCGCTGTTAAATTCCCCGCTAGTTTATCTTGGCTTTTATTTTACAGAGGTGCTGGAACAAGGCTCCGGTGAGCCCCAGCAGCCTCTGCACCCCCTGACTACATCCCAGACCCGAGCAGATTGGAAAGTAAAGGCTACTAACAACTAGGGTTGCCAACCGTCCCTTATTAGCCGGGACGTCCTGTATTTTGGGCTCAATTACTTTGTCCCGTACGGGACTGCCCTTGTCCGGTATTAGGGTTGCCAACTTCCTTGACCTGTATTAGGGTTGCCAACTTCCTCACTCCCAAATTAGGGACAAAGGGCGACGTCACCGCCCCGCGCCCCACGTAACCACGAGACCACGAGAGAGAGCGAGAGCGTGTGTGTGAGACAGAGTGAGAGATTTTTTGTCATATGTTCCAAAGAAGAACAATGAAATTCTTACTTCCAGCAGCACAACAGATTAGTAAACATGAGTACTCAATGGGTATTATAATAAACAACAACAAAAAAGGTCCAATAAAAAAAAAATATATATATATAGTGCAAAACAAAACAAACCCCAAAGTCCCAAATGCAAGGCCGTTCATGGTTTGGCATTTAGTTGGAGTTCATGGTGTCAGCGGGTCAGGCAGCATCTGTGGAGAACACGGATAGGTGACGTTTCACAGAGTGCTGGAGTAACTCAGCGGGTCAGGCAGCATCTGTGGAGAACACGGATAGGTGACGTTTCACAGAGTGCTGGAGTAACTCAGCAGGTCAGGCAGCATCTGTGCAGAACATGGATAGGTGACGTTTCACAGAGTGCTGGAGTAACTCAGCGGGTCAGGCAGCATCTGTGGAGAACATGGATAGGTGATGTTTCGGGTCGGAACCCTTCTATTGATCTTGGGTTGACTGGGGCAAAGGGGTGTGAGAGAGGGTGGAGATTTAGCATGAAGCAGTGAAAGTTGCTGGAAGGTACTAATATTTCATTTAAACCACTGTGTGCTCTGATCAGAGTAAATGTCAGGGTGAAGATAATGTCTTTGGAAGATCATAGAGGAAAGAAATTGAATATATGCAGCATCTTGTCTAGACTAAAGTGGTCTGATGGAAAGAGGCATAGAGTTCTTCATTTATTGAATTTTTGATAGATTATATTTGGGCGGCACAGTGTCTCAGAGGTAGAACTGCTACCTCACTGCGCCAGAGACCCGTGTTCGATCCTGACCACAGATGCTGAATGTACCTTCTCCCTGTAACCACGTGGGTTTTCTCCGGGTGCTCCGGTTTTCTCCAAAGACCCACAGGTTTGTAGGTTAATTGGCTTCGGTAAAATTGTAAATTGTCCCCAGTGTGTGTAGGATGGCGCTCGTGTACGGGGTGACTGACCGCTGGTAGGCGTGTGGGCCCAGTTTCCGTGTTGTATCTTTAAATTCTAAAGTCTATATATTACCTGTGTATATTGTGCCTACAGGCCTGTTATGGAGCTGTCTAAGAATGTTATTCATCAGTTTGTCGGTACAAATGACAATTTAACGATATGATATGATACGATAGAACTCTATTTATCCCAGGAGGGAAATTGGTCTGCCAACAGTTATAAAACACAACAAGATACATGAAACATGAAATTAAAGTGATGTGTGGAAAGTCCAGAATTGGGGACATGCAAAGATTGGGGAGAGGAAGGAGGTTGGGAGGAGGAGGGGGGGGGGGGGGGATTGGGGGGGGGGATGGGGGGGGGGGGGGGGAAGAGGGGAGTCAGTCTATCCCATGACAGAAGGGGGAGGAAATGGAGTTTGGGATCTCCTGTGGCGTTCTGTGCAGTATCTTGGTGGAACCTCTTCAGATATTAATGGTTCAATGATACGTTATTGTCACATGTACTTAGCCACAGTGAATTCCATTTTTACAAACAGTTCAGTAAACATCTTACTACACATTGGCACAGTCATACTTAAGTGCCACAAATAAGCAGTTGGGAGGATCATTAGTCACCTTTTCATGTACCATTAATTATCCAAAGTAGTTATTCAGCAGTTACTGAAATCAGCCCAAACAAGAGGTTAGTGTTACATCAGTTCATGGATTTAATCCAATAAATGTTTTGTTTTTTTTCTCTCGAAAGATCTTTCTTTGACAGTTTCCCATTTCATCAGACGAACCTTCTGGGTGGTTTGGTAATAGCTTAATCAGAGCCTGTTGTTGGGTGCAATTAGAATGATGTAGGTGTCCATGCCTTTTCAGTTAGCTACGGTGCAGTCAAATGCAGAACTAATTGACTAGAATATCACAATTATCCAAACCTTGAACTTCTCACGTTGTCGAAATGGTACCCAGATGTTTGAGAAAGTCATTCTGCCTGACTGCCGCAAGTACTTGAGCAACGGACCCAAACACCAGGCTTTTGTTTAGAGCAACAGCATGGAAACAGGCCCTTCGGCCCACCAGGTCCGCACTGACCACCGATCCACGCACACGAACACCATCCTACACACACTAGGAACAATCTTTACATTTGCTCTGCCAATTCTTGCTATTGAGGGCGTGCAGCGTAGGTTCACCAGGTTAATTCCCAGAATGGTGGGACTGTCATATGTTGAAAGACTGGAGCGACTAGGCTTGTATACACTGGAATTTAGAAGGATGAGAGGAGATCTTATCGAAACGTATAAGATTATTAAGGGGTTGGACACGTTAGAGGCAGGAAACATGTTCCCAATGTTGGGGGAGTCCAGAACAAGGGGCCACAGTTTAAGAATAAGGGGTAGGCCATTTAGAACGGAGATGAGGAAAAACCTTTTCAGTCAGAGAGTTGTGAATCTGTGGAATTCTCTGCCTCAGAAGGCAGTGGAGGCCAATTCTCTGAATGCATTCAAGAGAGAGCTGGATAGAGCTCTTAAGGATAGCGGAGTCAGGGGGTATGGGGAGAAGGCAGGAACGGGGTACTGATTGAGAATGATCAGCCATGATCACATTGAATGGCGGTGCTGGCTCGAAAGGCCGAATGGCCTCCTCCTGCACCTATTGTCTATTGTCTATTGTCTAATTAACCTACAAACCTCCACGTCTTTGGAGTGTGGGAGGAAACCAAAGATCTCGGAGAAAATCCATGCAGGTCACGGGGAGAACGTACAAACTCCGTACAGACAGCACCCGTAGTCGGGATCGAACCCGGTTCTCTGGCGCTGTCAGGCAGCAGCTCAAGCCGCTCTGCCACCGTGCCGCCCCGCGATCTTCAGCGATACGCACGCCCAGGAACCAGAAGCTGTTAACCCCTGCCACCACTGGCCCATCTCAATGCCCGACGTGCACTGATGGAAGATATTGAGGCATGCGAGAGTAGAAAGGCACAAAATGCTGGAGGAACTCAGCGCACGGTGGCGCAGCGGTAGAGTTGCTGCCTTACAGTGTTTGCAGCACCGGAGACCCGGGTTCGATCTTGACTAAGTGGCCTGCCAGTACGCAGTTTGTACGTTCTCTCCATGACCTGCGTGGATTTTTTCCCCGAGATCTTCGGTTTCCTCCCGCACTCCAAAGACGCCCAGGTTTGTAGGTTAATTGGCTTGGTATAAATGTAAATTGTGCGGGGATCGCTGGTCGGCACGGACTCGGCGGGCCGAATGGCCTGATTCCGTGCTGTATCATCACGTTCATGTTCAAGACAAGCAGCATCTCTGGAGAGTTCCATCATCTACCTGTTCAGGCAAGCACCTCAACAGGTAGATGGTGGAACTACCATGTTTGTTCTTTCATATCGTTGTAAGGACAATAGACAATAGACGATAGGTGCAGGAGGAGGCCATTCGGCCCTTCGAGCCAGCACCACCATTCAATGTGATCATGGCTGATCATTCTCAATCAGTACCCCGTTCCTGCCTTCTCCCCATACCCCCTGACTCCGCTATCCTTAAGAGCTCTATCCAGCTCTCTCTTGAATGCATTCAGAGAATTGGCCTCCACTGCCCTCTGAGGCAGAGAATTCCACAGATTCACAACTCTCTGACTGAAAAAGTTTTTCCTCATCTCAGTTCTAAATGGCCTACCCCTTATTCTTAAACTGTGGCCCCTGGTTCTGGACTCCCCCAACATTGGGAACATGTTTCCTGCCTCTAACGTGTCCAATCCCCTAATAATCTTATACGTTTCGATAAGATCTCCTCTCATCCTTCTAAATTCCAGTGTATACAAGCCTAGTCGCTCCAGTCTTTCAACTAAGGAGGAACGTCATACGCAGCACAGGGAAGGTGATCAATGACCTAGGGTGAACTTCTGGGATAATGCTCTGGCACTCAAGTCCCTTGCATCTGGATTGGACTGCCACCTAGGGCCCACTGCAGCTTAGTACAGACAGGAGATGAAACCAAGTGTGCAGGAAGGAACTGCAGGTGCTGAAGATGGAGACAAAATGCTGGAGTAACTCAGCGGGGCAGGCAGCATCTCTGGAGAGAAGGAATGGGAGATGTTTCGGGTCGAGATAGACAAGGAACTGCAGGCAAAATGTGTTGGGAGGAAGAGGAAGGGTCTCGACCCAAAACGTCACCCATTCCTTCTCTCCCGAGATGCTGCCTGACCCGCTGAGTTACTCCAGCATTTTGTGAAATAAAGCTATGTTAATAATCAATGTCAGTAGGCTTATAATCGATGTCAGTCGATAGTCTATCTCCTGTGATGGAGACGGTGAGATCGGGGATGATCCCAGTGAATTTGAGTGCTAGATGGAAATTAGCAGTGAAGTTGAAGAAGTCAGTGAGTTCTGCATGAGTGCATGAGGTAGCCCTGATGGTGTTGTCAATATATTTTATTTGGCAGGGTGGGAAGAGTGTAGCCTAGATAGCTGTGGGAGTCTTTGTATTTTGGCAGGGTGGGAAGTAGTGTAGTTTATCAAAATTGGCCACACAGTGGTACAGCAGTAGAGTTGCTGACTTACTGTGCCAGAGATTAAACCCTTGAACTTCTGTTTTGTTTGGTTTCTGACATCCTGTAGGATTTTCTATCTCTTCCGATCTATTAATTCCATTAAAAAAAAAGTTTCACATTGCCAGGATTAAGTGCAAATTCAGGATTTTTAACATTGAAGTCTTATGTTTTTAGCTTCTGGCCGAGGTTGTTGGCACTGCTGTGTGACAGACGAGACTATGAAACAATTCCAGACACGCCATGATCCATCTCATGTCTCCAGTGACTCAAAAAACTATGTTTAGCTTAGTTTTAGTTTAGCTTAAGAGATACAGCGAGCAAAACAGGCCCTTCGGCCCACCGAGTCCGCACCGACCAGCGATCCCCGCACACTAACACTACACTGCACACACTAGGGACAATGCACACTTACACCATGTCAATTAACCTACAAACCTGTACGCCTTTGGAGTGTGGGAGGAAACCGAAGATCTCGGAGAAAACTCATGCGGTCAAGGGGAGAACGTACAAACTCTGTTCAGACAGCACCTGTAGTCAGGATCGAACCCGGGTCTCTGGCGCTGCAAGGCAGCAACTCTACCGCTGCTCCACTATGTATATCCAACATCATCAATCTGTGTAGTCACCATGGTTGGGTAGGGTTTATGGCAGAAGCTGATTTTTAGTGCTTAATACCTATTTGCCTTTTATAACTGGTACACAAATAGAAACCCGATTGTCTCCGGTAATGGTCAAAAATTAAAGATGGTATGAGAGAGGTGTTAGTGGGCAAATGATTCATGCAAACAAAGACACAAAGTGCTGGAGTAACTCAACAGGTCAGGCAACATCTCTGGAGAACAAGGATGGGTGACGTTTCAGGTCAAGACCCTTCACCTATCCATGAAACATCACCTGTCCATGTTCTCAAAAGATGCTGCCTGACCCGCTGAGTTGCTCCAACAATTTGTATCTTTTTTTTGTAAACCAGCATCTGCAGTTCCTTGCTTTGTGCAATGGCTTTGATAAGCTGGAAAGAATGCAGAGTAAATTTATTGAGACGGGAACCCAATGCAATGAACTACAGGGAGATATTCGATTTATTCACAAAATGCTGGAGTAACTCAGCAGGTCAGGCAGCATCTCGGGAGAGAAGGAATGGGTGACGTTTTGGGTCGAGACCCTTCTTCAGACTGAGTCACCCATTCCTTCTTTCCCGAGATGCTGCCTGACCTCCTGAGTTACTCCAGCATTTTGTGAATAAATCGATTTGTACCAGCATCTGCAGTTATTTTCTTATACTTCTTGAACTGCAGGGAGAGGTTGGGCGAGGACTTTATTCGTTGGAGTGTGGGAGGCTGAGAGATGATCAATCATATAGAGATGTATAAAATCACCAGGGGAATAGATTTAGTGAATGCACAGTTTTTTTACCCAGGGTAAGGGAATCAAAAACCCGAAGGCATAGATTTATGGCGAAAGGGAAAAGTTTTAATAAGAATCTGAGGGGAGGCTTTTTCACACAGAGGATGGTGGGCATATGGAACGAGCTGTTAAAGGAGGTAGTTGAGGTAGATACAATAACAATGAAAGAGGACATTTGGACAGGTTTATGGAAGGTATTTTTTAGAGATCCAGCCTGGAAACAGGCCCTTCGGCCCACCGAGTCTGCAACGACCAGCGTTCCCCGCACGCACGGTAGCGCAGCGGTAGAGTTGCTGCTTTACAGCGAATGCAGCGCCGGAGACTCAGGTTCGATCCTGACTATGGGTGCTGCACTGTAAGGAGTTTGTACGTTCTCCCTGTGACCTGCGTGGGTTTTCTCCGAGATCTTCGGTTTCCTCCCACACTCCAAAGACGTACAGGTATGTAGGTTAATTGGCTGGGTAAATGTAAAAATTGTCCCTAGTGGGTGTAGGATAGTGTTAATGTACGGGGATCGTTGGGCGGCGCGGACTTGGTGGGCCGAAAAGGCCTGTTTCCGGCTGTATATATATGATATGATGATATGATATTAACACAAGCCTACGCACACGAGGGACAATTTACACTTATACCAAATCTACAAACCCAAGCCAATTAACCTACAAACCCGCACGTCTTTGGAGTGTGGGAGGAAACTGAAGATCTCGGGGAAAACCCACGTGGGTCACGGGGAGAACGTACAAACTCCGTACAGGCAGCGCCCATAGTCGGGATCGAACCCGGGTCTCTGGCGCTGTAAGCGCTGTAAGGCAGCAACTCTACCGCTGCTCCACCGTTCCGGCCCAAGGTTTCGAGGAATATGGGCCAAACGCGGGCAAATGGGGCTAGCATAGATAGGGCATCTTGTTTGGATTGGAGGAATGGGACCGAAGGGCCTATGTCAGTAATTGAAGTCTGAATAAAGATCCCGAGCCAAAACGCCAGCTATCCTTGTTCTCCAGAGATGCTGCCTGGCCTGATAAGTTACTACTGCACTTTGTGTCTGTCTTTGTAAGAAAATAACTGCAGATGCTGGTACAAATCGAAGGGGAAATATCTGTGGGGGGGGGTCCTCATTGAAGCCTACCAAATAGTAAAAGGCCTGGATAGAGTGGATGTGGAGAGGATGTTTCCACTGGTGGGAGAGTCTAGGACCAGAGGGCACAGCCTCAGAGTAAAAGGAGATGTCAATGCCTTTAGGCAGGAGATGAAGAGGAGGAATTTCTTTAGTCAGAGGGTGGTGAATCTGTGGAATTCATTGCCTGTGGAACTCTCATTCCCTTCCCTCCCTCCTGCCTAAAGGCATTGACATTTTGGAGCGGGGAATGCGAGGATTGGAATCCATGCACTCCTTGAATTCATTGCCACAGAAGGCCGTGGAGGCCAAGCCGATGGATATTTTTAAGACAGATTCTTGATTAGTGCGGGTGTCAGGGGTTATGGGGAGAAGGCAGGAGAATGGGGTTGAGAGGGAGAGATAGAACAGCCATGATTGAATGGCGGAGTAGACTTGATGGGCCGAATGGCCTAATTCTGGTCCTATAACTTTTGAACTTATTCCTTGAAACTCTATGTAATGTAAGAAAATAACTGCAGATGCTGGTACAAATCGAAGGTATTTATTCACAAAATGCTGGAGTAACTCAGCAGGTCAGGCAGCATCTCAGGAGAGAAGGAATGGGCGACGTTTCGGGTGTCTGTCTTTGGCCTGTTTTGGTCTGGATGGCTCTGTAACAGTTGCAACTGCGGAATAATCTTTCCCAAACGTTGCCTGATGTTAAGAATCAGACTTGGAACGCTCTCTTGATGCCTTGATTATTGATGTTTCGATGCCAATTAAGAAATCACCAGATCTTCAAAGGACAAGCTTTCTCTTGGGATTTTTAGTCGGTATTTGCCTGTGCGCTGAGATGTGTCAGTGGGCAACCATCCATCCATGTCTCAACTATGGAGACAGTGCTCCTAAAATTGCTTTTTTTGTCCCCGTTCAAATAATCACAAAGCACTTAAGGGCGGCATGGTGGCGCAGTGGTAGACTGGCACAGCAGCCTCACAACACCAGACGCCTGGGTTTAGGGTTGCCAACTTCCCCACTCCCAAATAAGGGACAAGGCAATATCACCGCCACGTGACCTCACCCAGCCAGCGGCCACGTGCTCCTGCTCCACCAATGGCCGCCGCCATTGGTGGAGCGGGAGCACGTGGCCGCTGGCCGGGCGAGGTCACGTGGGGCGCGGGGCGGCGACGTCACCCTTTGTCCCTTATTTGGGAGTGAGGAAGTTGGCAACCATTACTGATACGGGACAAGGGCGGTCCCGTACGGGACAAACTAATGTAGCCCAAAATACGGGCTAATACGGGACAGTTGGCAACCTTACCCAGGTTCGATCCCGACTAAGGGCGCCGTCTGTATGGAGTTTGTACGTTCTCCCCGTGACCTGCGTGAGTTTTCTCCGAGATCTTCGGTTTCCTCCCACACTCCCAAGACGTACAGGTATGTAGGTTAATTGGCCTGGTAAATGTAAAAAAATGTCCCTAGTGTGTGTAGGATAGTGTTAATATGCGGAGGTCAGTGTTCGGCATGGACCCGGTGGGCCGAAGGGCCTGTTTCCGTGCTGTATCTTTATAACTCTACTGCTGTGCCACTGTGCCGTCCCTAAACTTCGAGCGGCACGGTGGCGCAGCGGTAGAGTTGCTGCCTTACAGCGAATGCAGCGCCGGAGACTCAGGTTCGATCCTGACTACGGGCGCCGTCTGTACGGAGTTTGTACGCTCTCCCCGTGACCTGCGTGAGTTTTCTCCGAGATCTTCGGTTTCCTCCCACACTCCAAAGACGTGCAGGTATGTAGGTTAATTGGCTGGGCAAATGTAAAAATTGTCCCTAGTGTGTGTAGGATGGTGTTAGTATGCGGAGGTCAGTAGTGTTCGGCATGGACCCGGTGGGCCGAAGGGCCTGTTTCCGCGCTGTATCTCTAAAACTCTGCTGCTGTGCCTTCCCTAAATGAAAATCTATTCTAAGGCCCCCTCTCGGTCATGGCTGACCATGGGTGATGCATTCTGGGTGTTGGCTGCTTGCTCCAAACCTCGGCTAGAGCAGCTTGGATGTGTGGGTCGGATGCAAGGCTGGGCGATGTCATGTGGAGGACTGGCTGTTGCCAATGCAGCACATCTCCCCCTCTCCACGTCGCCGATCGATCCAAAGAGCCATTAGTTTGGCACCAGCCCCGTCACTGGACCCGCCAAAACCAGGTTGTGGACAACGACCAACTGCCTCAGGGACACCGTCTCCAGGTTTACTCCTGGAGCCTTTTCCATGACAGGACATGGCCACAAGGCAGTGGCGGTTTTAAGATCAGTCTTCCCTCTCCCGGATGGACTGCCTTCCCAGGCTGACGAGCCCCGTCTGCCCGTGACTCGTGGGGGCGGGAGCGTCTATCTTCCCCTCTTTAGCACCTGCCCACTGCGGCCTTCATCCGCCTTCCCAGCCGCTGTGACGCTCCACTAACTTCGGCCGTCACCCTCCGCCTGTTCCACCATTGAGGTCTTAGTTAGACAATAGACAATAGACAATACAAGCCAATTAACCTACAAACCCGTACGTCTTTGGAATGTGGGAGGAAACCGAAGATAGGCAATAGACAATAGGTGCAGGAGGAGGCCATTCGAGCCAGCACCGCCATTCAATGTGATTATGGCTGATTATTCTCAATCAGTACCCCGTTCCTGCCTTCTCCCCATAACCCCTGACTCCGCTATCCTTCAGAGCTCTATCTAGCTCTCTCTTGAATGCATTCAGAGAATTGGCCTCCACTGCCTTCTGATGCAGAGAATTCCACAGATTCACAACTCTCTGACTGAAAAAGTTTTTCCTCATCTCAGTTCTAAATGGCCTACCCCTTATTCTTAAACTGTGGCCCTTGGTTCTGGACTCCCCCAACATTGGGAACATGTTTCCTGCCTCTAACGTGTCCAACCCCTTAATAATCTTATACGTTTCGATAAGATCCCCTCTCATCCTTCTAAATTCCAGTGTATACAAGCCTAGTCGCTCCAGTCTTTCAACATACGACAGTCATCGTTGGATAGCTCTTTGTCAGGGACCTCCCCCTCGACCTTACCGCCATGGGTGACCCTACCAGGGGCCTAGCTCCAGACGGCATCGCTCTCAGGATCTCAGGTCCACACAAGCTTCTCCACCACGACACGGTGACAATCCGCAAACTAAACCAAACGAAACTAAACTAACCCTAACTCAAGGTATCTCAGAGTGCTGGAGTAACTCAGCAGGTCAGGCAGCATCTCAGGAGAGAAGGAATGGGTGACGTTTCGGGTCGAGACCCTTCTTCAGACTGATGTCAGGGGAGGGGGCTGGACAAAGATAGGATGGGGACAGGAAGACAGTGGGAGAACTGGGAAAGGGGGAGGGGAAAGAGAGGGAAAGAGGAGCTATCTGAAGTTATTTTCCTACTAACCCTAACTCAATATAAGCCTCAAAGCATTAAAGAACTTGTTCTCTGGCACCACCACCAAACTACATGAGAATTCTGCTGTCATTCGTTGCAGCTGAATCAGGGCCTGTGATTTATACCCACGCGGACAAGCGCAGAGTTAGAAACTGCTGTTGTTTTGATGGAGTGGGACTAGTAAACAGAGAAGCTAAACAAGGTGTTTGTTGTTCAGTGTTTGGGTATTTCTGTCTGGCCAGCCCTTGGCCTTTCGTGCAGTTATGCTGTGAGGCTCCCAAACCAAACAGTGACTGAGTCGACCTAGCCAGACCTCTCCTCCCTCCCACTCAACACGATGGGACCCCAACAGAAGGCCTTGCTTGCTGCCTTCCCCGCCCTGCAAGCTGAGCTCATCATTCAACATTACACCCATCAGCCAAAACACTATGCCCACCTGCCTAAGATGCCGTTGGTCCTCCGTGTGCAGCCCCATACGCAGCAGGGTGCGATGCACTGCGTATCGTGACACATTCCACCGTTAACATTTTCTGTGACTTGTGTAGAAAAAAGGAACTGCAGATGCTGGTTTACGGAAAAGGACACAAAGTGCAGGGGTAACTCAACGGGTCGGGCAGCATCTCTGGAGAACATGGACAGACGATGTTTCGGGCCTTCTGAAGAAGAGTTCTGCAGCGTGGAAGAAGGTCCTTCGACCCACGTTGTCCATGCCACTGGTTAAGAGAGTCACAGAAACATACAGCACAGTAGAACTTCCGTCGGTTCGGACCAGACGGGATGGCCTTCGTTGCCTTCGCGCATCGATGAGCCTTGGGCGCCCAACACCCTGTGTGTCGCCGGTTTGTGGTTTGTCCCTCCTCAGACCACTGTCGGTCGGTACTCACCACTGCTGACTGGGAGCACCCCACAAGCCTTGCCGTTTCAGAGATGCTCTGACCCAGTCGTCTGGCCGTAACAATCTGGCCCTTGTCAAAGTCGCTCAGGTCTTTACTCCTGCCCATTTCTCCTGCATCCAACACGTCAACTTCAAGAACTGACTGTTCACTTGCTGCCTAATATATCCCACCCCTTGACAGGTGCCATTGTATCAAGATAATCAATGTTATTCACTTCACCTGTCAATGGTCATAATGTTTTGGCTGATCGGTATAAACGGTCACCCTTAACCAGCAAAGTGTTAAGGATTTAGAGCAGGTGACTACAGTGGCACAGCTGGTAGAGCCATTGCCTCACAGCACCAGAGACCAGGGTTCGATCCTGACCTCGGCTACTATCTGCCTGGAGTTTGCACGTTCTCCCTTTGACCACGTGGGTTTCCTCCGGGTCTCCCGGTTTCTTGCCCACATCCCAAAGACGTGCGGGGTTTGTAGGTTAAAAGTGCTGGGGTAACTCAGCGGGTCAGGCAGCATCTCTGGAGAACATGGAGAGGTGACGTTTCAGGTCGTGACCCTTCTTCAGAAGACCCTAAACGTCGTCTGTCCATGTTCTCCAGAGATGCTGCCTGTGGAGTCCAGAACAAGGGGCCACAGTTTAAGAATAAGGGGTAGGCCATTTAGAACTGAGATGAGGAAAAACGTTTTCAGTCAGAGAGTTGTGAATCTGTGGAATTCTCTGCCTCAGAAGGCAGTGGAGGCCAATTCTCTGAATGCGTTCAAGAGAGAGCTAGATAGAGCTCTTAAGGATAGCGGAGTCAGGGGGTATGGGGAGAAGGCAGGAACGGGGTACTGATTGAGAATGGTCAGCCATGATCACATTGAATGGCGGTGCTGGCTCGAAGGGCCGAATGGCCTCCTCCTGCACCTATTGTCTATTGTCTATTGTCTATTGACCCGTTGAGTTACTCCAGCACTTTGTGTCTTTTTTCGTAAACCAGCATCTGCAGTTCCTTGTTTCTACGGGTTTGTAGGTTAATTAGCCGCTGGAAGTTGCCCCTCGTGTGTAGGGAGTGGATACGAAAGTGGGATAACATAGAACTAGTGAGATCGGGTGATCGATGGCCATCATGGACTCGGTGGGCCGAAGGGCCTGATTCCACGCTGTATCTCCAAACTAAACAAAAGGTTTGTGTCCTTTTTAAATTAAAAAACATAATATAGTGCGGAAGTAAAATGTGACAATGTCCTAAAGGGTCTCTCCTGGGATTTGAAGAAGCACTTTAGTTTAGAAGGGGAACAAAATATTTAGTAAAGCTTTTTCCTTGCATATTATTTGACTGGATAAGCTCTTGAAACTGTCTACATATTCGGAAACCACTTATGCTGATTTATCGTGGCCTTGCAGGCAAATGATTGAAGACCCGTCCACATTTTTAGGTTTAGTCAAACAGGCCCTTCGGCCCATCGAGTCCGCACCGACCAGCGATCCCCACCCATTCCTACACACACTACAGAATACAGAATACAGAATACAGAGCTTTATTTGTCATTCGGTACCGAAAGAAACACAAGACACATAGCCCCAACACAAACATCCATTAAAGTGATGCCAAACACCCCCCTCACTGTGATGGAGGCAACAAAACTTCCGCTCTCACTAGGGACAATTTACACTGATACCAAGTCAATTAACTTCCATGCCTGTACGTCTTTGGAGCGTGGGAGGAAACGGATGATCTCGGCGAAAACCCACGCAGGTCACGGGGAGAACGTACAAACTCCGTACAGACGGCGCCCGTAGTCGGGATCGAACCCGGGTCTCCAGCGCTGTAAGGCAGCAACTCTGCCGCTGCGCCACCGTGCCAGACATTTATGTGGATGGATCTCCATGGGAAACGTTCAAATCAAGGAGGGTCATGGAGTTCTGCAGCGTGGAGAAAGGCCCTTCGGCCCTCGTTGTCCATGCCACTGTGTAAGAGAGTCACAGAAACATACAGCACGGAAACAGGCCTTTCAGCCCAACTCAAACACAGTGGCGCAGCGGTAGAGCTACTGCCTTGCAGCGAGAGAAATGGATAAGCAATAATTAGATTATTCCACGCGCTCTGGATGATCTTCACCTGACGTAGCTTTGACGCTGAGATGATGCCTGTCCCGCTGAGTTACTCCAGCAATTTGTGTCTATCTTCGGTGTAAACCAGCATCTGCAGTTCCTTGCTACACCTAAACAATATTCATGTTTATGTGGCACAGTGTCACAGCGATAGAGTTGCTGCCTCACAGCGCCGGAGACCCGGGTTCGATCCTTGTCCGCACGGAGTTTGTACTTTGTCCCCGTGACCTGCGTGGGTTTTCTCCGGGATCTCCGGTTTCATCCCACACTCCAAAGATGAACAGGTTTGCAGGTTTAATTGTCTTGGTATACTGTAACTGTAAAATTGTCCCTAGTGTGTGTAGGATAGTGTTAGTGTGCGAGGATCGCTGGTCGGCATGGACTCGATGGGCCGAAGAGCCTGTTTCCGCGTTGTATCTCTAAACTGAACTAAAAATGTAGGTTTATTGTTATCACGTGTACTGAGGTACAGTGAAAAGCCTTGTTTTGCATGCCATCCCAACAGATCAGGTAATACTATACATAAATACAATCAAGCCAAACTCAAGGACAATAGATAGAGCAAAGGGGGAGGGACAGAGTGTTGCATATGTATGCTTTCTGTGGTGCCTCAGTTAGTGATTTTTAGACAATTGATTCTTTGGCAATTGATTCTTAGAAACTACGATCCCACCAAGTCATATAGTGAGGGGGAACAAAAGATTGGAAATAAAAGCAAAGCTATAGAACATTCACGGTGGTGCAGCGGTAGAGTTGCCGCCTTACAGCGAATGCAGCGCCGGAGACTCGGGTTCGATCCTGACTACGGGCGCCGTCTGTACGGAGTTTGTACGTTCTCCCCGTGACCTGCGTGGGTTTTCTCCGAGATCTTCGGTTTCCTCCCACACTCCAAAGACGTACAGGTATGTAGGTTAATTGACTGGGTAAATGTAAAAATTGTCCCTAGTGTGTGTAGGATAGTGTTAGTGTGCGGGGATCGTTGGGCGGCGCGGACTCGGTGGGCCGAAGGGCCTGTTTCCGCGCTGTATCTCTAAAGAAAAACATTCGATCCTGCCCTGCTAGATTTAATGTAGTCCAGTTAATCGCAAACCGGACTCACCACCATAATGAGTCTCATTGACTGTAACTCATTTTCACCTGTGCCACAGCGAACAATGGCTTGTTTCCTTTATTATCGTTACCTTTTACATAACTTTCATTCATTCGTTCTACGTCTCTTTATATCACCGTCTATATCTTTCGTTTCCCTTACCCCCGACCCTCAGTTTGAAGAAGGGTCTCGACCCGAAACGTCACCCATTCCTTTTCTCCAGAGATGCAGCCTGACCCGCTGAGTTACCCTAGCTTTTTGCGTCTCATCACCAAAAGGTCAGGCAGCTGATCTGATCTTGGCTCCAACTTCACTTTTCTGTTTGAACTAAACCTTTGACTCTCTTAAAATCCAAAAACATGTTTTTCTTGGAGCTGAGTACATTCAGTCTCCACATCTCTGTGGGATATATAGTTCATAGATGCATCACCTCAAAGAAGAAATGTCCTAATTCCCATAATAAATCAGAGACCACAGAGTTTGTACGTGCAGGTTTGTAGGTTAATCGGTCTCGGTAAAATTGTAAAATGTCCCTAGTGTGTGTGGGATAGTGTTAGTGTGCGGGGATCGCTGGTCGGCGGGGACTCGATGGGCCGAAGGGCCTGTTCCCTCGCTGTATCTCTAAAACTATAAAAACTAAAACCAAAACAAAAAACTTAAAAACTCTGCCAGCAATAATTATTGATGGCTGTATATGTATTTGTGGCATTTGAGCATTGGTTTTCGTTCAGAGGTACAGCAGGGAAACAGGCCATTCAGCCCACCGAGTCCATGCTGTAAATCGATCGCCCGTTCACACCACTTCTATGTTATCCAACATTCACTTAGACCCCCTACACACTTGGGGGCGATTTTCAGAGTGGAATTAACCTACAAAGCCACACAGCTTTGGAATGTGGGGGGAAACCGGAGCAGCCGGAAGAAGCCCACGCGGTCACGAGGAGAACGTGCAAACTTTGTGACACCACCTTGTCACTCTTCAAGTCACAGCTCAGCAACTTGGACATGGATCGTCTCACCAAACTCGGCCACATAAAAATCGAAAGAATCCTTTTGCAACCAGTTCCCCAGGCGAGCGAAACCTGCACCAGATAGCCCAGCTGTTGGCGGTTGTGCACTACAAAGCAGAAAAGCAGTTAACTCCACACAGACAACACCTGAGGTCAGGATCGAACCCAGAGGAAAGTCATAACCCAATAACCAAATAAGATAAGAAAATAACTGCAGATGCTGATACAAATCGATTTATTCACAAAATGCTGGAGTAACTCAGCAGATCAGGCAGCATCTCGGGAGAGAAGGAATGGGTGACGTTTCGGGTCGAGACCCTTCTTCAGACTGATGTCAGGGGGGCGGGACAAAGGAAGGATATAGGTGGAGACAGGATCTTATTTGGCACATTCATTCGTGAGTAGAGTTGCTGCCTCACAGCGCCAGAGACCCGGGTTCGATCCCGACTACGGGCGGCGTCTGTACGGAGTTTGTACCTTCTCCCCGTGACCTGCGTGGGTTTTCTCCGAGATCCTCGGTTTCCTCCCACACTCCAAAAAGACGTGCAGGTTTGCAGGTTGATTGAGTTCGGTAAGTTGTAAAATTGTCCCTGGTGTGTGTAGGTTGGTCTACGGACTGATCGCTGGTAGGTGCGGACTCGGTGGGCTGAAGGGCCTAAACCCACGCTGCATCTCCAGAGTCCAAAGACTAAAGAGTCACGGATTTCACCAAGACACCGGGCCACATCTGAAAAGAAGATGTCCCAGCATTTACACCGTGTGTTATTTGCAATGCCAACTGCAGAGTTTTTATTAGGTGCTTGGCTGCTTCTTTAACCCACCCAGTAACAGATGGACCTTATTGCTCACTTCTCACTCATTGTTTCCTAAGCCGTACTTGTTGTGGAACACATTACATCTCTCTGTCGATCCTTCCTCCAATGCCCTGAAGGCTTATAAACGTCTCAAGAGTCAGGCGTTTCATCACATCATTTCTTGATTTATTTCAATTACTTTCTTGCTCATACTGTCCTGTCTTCTCTGGGTCTTCCCTGTCTACTTACATACGGTTTAGTTGTGCAGAAAAGTAGAAGCAATCTGTACACTGTTCTCCAAAGACGTACAGGTATGTAGATTAATTGGCTGGGTAAATGTAAAAAAAATTGTCCCTAGTGGGTGTAGGATAGTGTTAATGTACGGGGATCGCTGGGCGGCACGGACTTGGAGGGCCGAAAAAGGCCTGTTTCCGGCTGTATATATATAATAATGATATGATATAAACACAAGGTATTTATTCACATAATGCTGGAGTAACTCAGTAGGTCGGGCAGCATCTCAGGAGAGAAGGAATGGGCGACGTTTCGGGTCGAGACCCTTCTTGCACTGTTCTCTGCAACCCAAGGATCATTTGCCACACGAATCGAAGATTTTCCAGTTCTGATGAAGATATTAAACCTAAAACAATGAATCACTCATTTTCCCTTTACAAAATGGGGTGGCACAGCGGTAGAGTTGTTGCCTTACAGCGCCAGAGACCCTGATTCAATCCTGACTACGGCGTTTGTACGTTCTCCCCGTGACCGCGTGGGTTTTCTCCGGGTGTTCCGGTTTCCTCTCACTTTCCAAAGCAGTGCAGGTTTGTGGGTTAATTGGCTTGGTGTAAATATAAATTTGTCCCTAGCGGGGATCGCTGGTCGGCGAGGACATGGTGGGCCGAAGGGCCTGTTTCCGCGCTGTATCTTTTAAAGAAAATATTGCCCGACCTGCTGAGTATTTTCAGCGGACTGGAAAGTTGCAAATAAGTTGTAAATTTAATGAGGTTGTATGCGAACGATGGTCAATGCTTCAATGTGTTTAGGTTAGTATAGTTTAGAGATACCGAGCGGAAACAGGCCCTTCGGCCCACCAAGTCTGCACCGACCAGCGATCCCCACTGATTAACACTCTCCTTCTCACACTAGGGACAATTTAGAATTATAACAAGCCTATTAACCTACAAACCTGTACGTCTTTGGAATGTGGGAGGAAACCGAAGATAGACATTAGACAATAGGTGCAGGAGGAGGCCATTCGGCCCTTCGAGCCAGCACCACCATTCAATGTGATCATGGCTGATCATTCTCAATCAGTACCCCGTTCCTGCCTTCTCCCCATACCCCCTAACTCCACTATCCTTAAGAGCTCTATCTAGCTCTCTCTTGAATGCATTCAGAGAATTGGCCTCCACTGCCACCTGAGGCCGTGAATTCCACAGATTTACAACTCTCTGACTGAAAAGGTTTTTCCTCATCTCAGTTCTAAATGGCCTACCCCTTATTCTTAAACTGTGGCCCCTGGTTCTGGACTCCCCCAACATTGGGAACATGTTTCCTGCCTCTAACGTGTCCAACCCCTTAATAATCTTATACGTTTCGATAAGATCTCCCCCTCATCCTTCTAAATTCCGGTGTATACAAGCCTAGCCGCTCTAGTCTTTCAACATATGACAGTCCCGCCAATCCGGGAATTAACCTAGTAAACCTACGCTGCACGCCCTCAATAGCAAGATCTCGGAGAAAACCCACGCAGGTCACGGGGAGAACGTACAGACTCCGTACAGACAGCACCCGTGGACGGGATCGAACCCGGGTCTCTGGCGCTCTACTCACAATGAATCTCCATCAGTGCCATCAGTAAGATTTCATCAGAACTGTAACTTGCATTATGAGAAACAGCCAAGGAATAACAGACCACTAGAGACGAGAAACATGTTCGAAGGACCAAAAGCAGGAGAAATAAAAACAAACAAGGAAAGAAATACGTGCAGCACTGAGACGCAGCGATAGAGTTGCTGCCTCACAGCGCCAGAGTCCCGGGTTCGATCCTGACCACGGGTGCTGTCTGTACAGAGTTTGCACGTTCTCCATGTGACTGCGCCTTTTTCTCTGGGTGCTTCAGTTTCCTTCCGCACTCCAAAGCAAAGATAATAGAGCAGAGCAAGATAGACCACTCGGCCCTAAAAACCGTAGTACGTCACGGCGGCCATTTTAGTAGGCAGAAACATGCAGAAACATTTATAAAGAAAAAGCACAAAAATCTGTGAATTGATAGATGAGATATATTCTGCATTTTTAATGGTATCGTCACACATACTGTTCCCCCAAAACACTGATTACACTGCGAGAGGCAGAGCGAACGGCGGGTTTTGCTTACTAAAATGGCGGACGTTGCACTCCTTTGCGTACTACACTTCAGTATAGGCGATTTCAATGGAGTGGTTCATCTTGCTCCTCTAGTATCTTTGCTCCAAAGATGTACATGTCTGTAGGTTAATTGGAATTTTAGTAAAATTGTTTAAAAAATGCCCCCTTCCAAGACACTATCACCAGAAATTGTCAGCTGGCTCCAAGAAGGAGACTGCATTTTCGTGACGTTTATGTGATTAACATAGATGGTAACTGTATGTTCACCTCGGATTGCACAAAATGGTAGAGTGGCCAGCTGACTCCAGGCAGCAGTGATTCAGGGCTGTCTGTATGAAGTTTGTACAACAACTATGGCTTGGAAATGGCGCCAAAGTGGCGACTCTGTATACTGTCTCAGTGTACTAGTGCTACAGTGTACCTCAGTGTACTACTTTAGTTTAGTTTCGTTTCGAGATGCAACGCAGAAACAGGCCCTTCGGCCCACCGAGTCCGCACCGACCAGCGATCCCCGCACAT
>NC_135993.1:3953901-4072962 GCF_053455715.1 Rhinoraja longicauda
TTGCTTTTAATTTCAGAGGCTGTGATTCATCGCGCCATGTGTGTTGAGACTCCCCAGGCTGCCCCTGGGACTAACTGGTTTCACAACGCGGGCAGTATGCGAAGAATGGAGGAGGAGAAGGGGCTTCAGGCAGCTTATAAATCCATCCTTCTCGACCCAGAGCCCTCACACCTGTAGATGCTGGGCAGCTGTGTGCAGGAAAGAACAGCATTTGTGTATAAAAAAAACTGCCGTTACTGGTTAGAATCGAAGGCAGACACAAAATGCCGGAGTAACTCAGAGGGTCAGGCAGCATCAATAGACAATAGACAATAGACAATAGGTGCAGGAGGAGGCCATTCGGCCCTTCGAGCCAGCTCCGCCATTCAATGTGATCATGGCTGATCATTCTCAATCAGTACCCCGTTCCTGCCTTCTCCCCATACCCCCTGACTCCGCTATCCTTAAGAGCTCTATCTAGCTCTCTCTTGAATGCATTCAGAGAATTGGCCTCCACTGCCTTCTGAGGCAGAGAATTCCACAGATTCACAACTCTCAGACTGAAAATGTTTTTCCTCATCTCAGTTCTAAATGGCCTACCCCTTATTCTTAAACTGTGTGGCCCCTTGTTCTGGACTCCCCCAACATTGGGAACACGTTTCCTGCCTCTAGCGTGTCCAACCCCTTAATAATCTTATACGTTTCGATAAGATCTCCTCTCATCCTTCTAAATTCCAGTGTATACAAGCCTAGTCGCTCCAGTCTTTCAACATATGACAGTTAAACCGAAAAAGGTCACAAAATGCTGGAGTAACTCAGCGGGCCAGGCAGCATCACTGGAGAGAAAGCAGCATCTCGGGAGTCTGAAGTGGGGGTCTCGACCCGAAACTTCACCCGTTCCTTCTCTCTAGAGATGCTGCCTGTCCCGCTGAGTTACTCCAGCTTTTTGTGTCTATCTTTGGTAGTGGCTCTTCCAGCTCTCCTCTGTAGTGAGGGTACCCGGGGCTTGCTTCTCCAAAGACGCACAGGTATGTAGGCTAATTGGTTTGGTAAAAGTGTAAAATTGTCCTGAGGGTGTGTAGGATAGTGCTAATGTGTGCGGGGATCTCTGGTCTGTGCGGACACGATGGGCCGAAGGGTCTCTCTCCAGGCCGTATCTCTAAGCTAAACTGATTACCAGCAGATCTTCCTGTGGGTCACGGAAGGTGACAGTCCATGTTGTTGTTGGAAACCAGAAGGTTACTCTGTTAAAAAGGCTCGTCCATGTGGCTGAGCCCAAAACAAAAGTGCTATTAGATTTAGATTTAGATTTAGTGATACAGCGCGGAAACAGGCCCTTCGGCCCACCGAGTCCGCGCCGCCCAGCGATCCCCGCACACGAACACTATCCTACACACACTAGGGACAATTTTTACATTTACCAAGTCAATTAACCTACAAACCTGTACGTCTTTGGAGTGTGGGAGGAAACCGAAGATCTCGGAGAAAACCCACGCAGGTCACGGGGAGAACGTACAAACTCCGTACAGACGGCGCCCGTAGTCAGGATCGAACCTGAGTCTCCGGCGCTGCATTCGCTGTAAGGCAGCAACACTACCGCTGCGCCACCTTGCTGGGGGGGAGAGTGTGGAAGGGGAGGGAGAGAGGAGGGGGAGAGGAGGGGAGAGAGAGAGGGGGAGAGTGGAAGGGGAGAGAGAGAGGGAACTCGGTGGCATCTGAAACTAAAAGCAAAACTAATTTTATAAGGCTCAGCAGGGGTTAAGTCACAAGCAGCTGCAGGTACGATCAAAAGAAGACATGGCATTCAGGTTGAAGGTAGATGCAAAATGCTGGGATAAATGTGTCGCGTTTCGGGTCGGGACCCTTCATCAGTCTGAAGAAGGGTCTCGACCCGAAACGTCACCCATTCCTTCTCTCCAGAGATGCTGCCTGTCCCGCTGAGTTACTCCTTACATTTTGTTTCTATCGTTCCCAATACAAACATCACCTATCCCCACATTCTCCAGAAGTGCTGCCCGGCCCACTGAGTTACTCCAGCACACCCCAGTGCCCTATGTTGTAAACCTGCATCTGCAATTCCTTGTTTCGATGAGTTTGTACGAGTACTTTTATTTTTTCCGCTCAAGATTACAGCATCTGCAGGATCTTGTGACTATTATCCAAATGGCAGCTCAATGAATGCAGAGAACCTGAACAGGTTTTCTTTAGGTAAGACAGGGACACCCCTCAAACTCCATCTTTTCCCACACACGGCAACTCCAATTTATGTAACACCTTTTAACGTTGTTAAAAATTCAACAGAAATGGACAAAAATAAAGCAGGGAACCAAAGGTATAGAAGTGTGAAAACGCACACCTCCAGATTCACGGACAGTTTCTTCCCAGCTGTTATCAGGCAACTGAACCATCCTACCACAACCAGAGAGCAGTGCTGAACTACTCTTTGGTGACCCTCGGACTATCCTTGATCAGACTTTGCTGGCTTCACCTTTCACTAAACGTTATTCCCTTTATCATGTATCTGTAAACCATAAATGGCTCGATTGTAATCATGTGTCGTCTTTCTGCTGACTGGATAGACAATAGACAATAGACAATAGTTGCAGGAGGAGGCCATTCGGCCCTTCGAGCCAGCACCGCCATTCAATGTGATCATGGCTGATCATTCTCAGGATAGCAGGCAACAAAAGATTTTTACTGTACCCCGAAGGGCCGAATGGCCTACTCCTGCACCTATTGTCTATTGTCTATAATAAACTCAACTGATAAGAAGGAGGTGTTACAATATGAAACGTGAAAATTCTGCATTTGCCTCAGTTGATTAAATCCTAGTAATGACTTTGTCATAGAATCATAGCGTGACACAGCATGGAAACAGGCCCTTCGGCTCAACTTGCCAACATGTCCCAGATACACTAGTCCCACCTGCCCGCGTTTGGTCCATATCCCTCCAAACCTGTCCTATCCATGTACCTGTCTTTCTTCAGTGTTAGAAATTTACATGTGTCAGAGGTTATGGGGAGAAGGCAGGAGAATGGATTTAGGCGGGAGAGATAGATCAGCCATGATTGGATGGCAAAGTAGACTTGGTGGGCCGAATGGCCTAATTCTACTCCCATCACTTATGACCTTATGTTGGGATATTCCCTGTGTCAACTACCTCCTCCGGCAGCTTGTTCCATACACCCACCACCCTCTGTGTGAAAAAGTCACCCCTCGGATGCCTACTAAATCTGACGGGGATCAGTTGTACATTTCTGCGATTCACATTTGTAATCGAAGCATAGATCTCCGTTTGTTTTAAGCAGAACCTCGTCAAATTTACGACCTCTTTGTCACTTTCAGCCACCGGAGGAAGGTTTCCCTTTAACAAGCTAATACTTTCTCTTTCCCTTTCACCTCCCAGCGGACAGTTCAGTGCAATAATGAAATTTAGCACTTGGCATAGTCTCAGGCCAAACGAGTCCCCAGTAGGCTAAGTGTTTTTACATCGTTCAAAATAACTCTGCAATAAATGGTAATATACTGGAATCCTAATAAAGTCGTAGCGGGTTTGCCAAAAAATGTCAGGTTTCAGCGGAGAATTCCATAAACCTGCTTTTTAAACTGCCAGCGTGCAGCCGAGAACATTCAATCATTCATTCAGTCAGTCGGCCGAGAGAAAAAACAGGAAATTCTCAACTTAAAATATATTTATTGCACATAGGTTATTACAAATCTCAAACGCGTTGCTGTCTTCTGGGGACTTTGACAATGATCCCACTGTATTTAGTCTGGGGCAAGTTTAAAAATCCATTAAAGCCTCGTTCTCTGGGTTTTACAGCACTCCACACTTACCCAGCCACTGAGTGTATCAAATAGTGTCTCAGCTAACCTCCCAAGAGAGGTCTGGTGGGAGGTGAAATGCATTTGCAAAGAGGTAGATCTTCAGAAAGGCTTTTGAAATCAAGTAGACACAGCAGGGAGGAGTGGCTTTTAAATATATTGTTTTTACGTATTGGACGTGAATGGAGGGGACTTTGGTCGGCCAGAATTATAAGCAGCAAGTGTTTAGTTTAGTGATACAGCAGGGAAACAGGTCCTTCGGCCTACCGAGTCCGCACCGACCAGCGATCCCCGTACGTTCACACTATCCTACGCACACCAGGGACAATTTACACATACACCAAGGCAATTAACCTACATACCCGTATAGAAACATAGAAACATAGAAAATAGGTGCAGGAGTAGGCCATTCGGCCCTTCGAGCCTGCACCGCCATTCAATTATGATCATGGCTGATCATTCAGCTCAGTAGCCTGTACCTGCCTTCTCTCCATACCCCCTGATCCCTTTAGCAAAAAGGGCCACATCTAACTCCCTCTTAAATATAGCCAATGAACTGGCCTCAACTACCTTCTGTGGCAGAGAATTCCACAGACTCACCACTCTCTGTGTGAAGAAATGTTTTCTCATCTCGGTCCTAAAAGACTTCCCCCTTATCCTTAAGCTGTGACCCCTGGTTCTGGACTCCCCCAATATCGGGAACAATCTTCCCACATCTAGCCTCTCCAAACCCTTAAGAATTTAATATGTTTCTATAAGATCCCCCCTCAGTCTTCTAAATTCCAGCGAGTACAAGCCCAGTCTATCCAGTCTTTCCTCATATGTAAGTCCCGCCATCCCAGGGATCAATCTGGTGAACCTTCTCTGTACTCCCTCTAAGGCAAGGACGTCTTTCCTCAGGTTAGGAGACCAAAGCTGCACACAACTGCACACTCGGAGAAAACCCGCGCAGGTCACGGGGGAGAACGTACAAACTCCGTACAGACAGCACCCGTTGTCGAGATCGAACCCGGGTCTCCGGCGCTGTGTTAATGGGGAAATATCTGTGGGGGGGGGGGTCCTCATTGAAGCCTACCAAATAGTAAAAGGCCTGGATAGAGTAGATGTGGAGAGGATGTTTCCAATGGTGGGAGAGTCTAGGACCAGAGGCCACAGCCTCAGAGTAAAAGGAGATGTCAATGCCTTTAGGCAGAAGATGAAGAGGAGGAATTTCTTTAGTCAGAGGGTGGTGAATCTGTGGAATTCATTGCCTGTGGAACTCTGCCTCTCACTCCCTTCCCTCCCTCCTGCCTAAAGGCATTGACATTTTGGAGCGGGGAATGCGAGGATTGGAATCCATGCACTCCTTGAATTCATTGCCACAGAAGGCCATGGAGGCCAAGCCGATGGATATTTTTAAGACAGATTCTTGATTAGTACGGGTGTCAGGGGTTATGGGGAGAAGGCAGGAGAATGGGGTTGAGAGGGAGAGATAGAACAGCCATGATTGAATGGCGGAGTAGACATGATGGGCCGAATGGCCTAATTCTGGTCCTATAACTTTTGAACTTATTCCTTGAAACTCTATGTAATGTAAGAAAATAACTGCAGATGCTGGTACAAATCGAAGGTATTTATTCACAAAATGCTGGAGGTATGTAGGTTAATTGGCTGGGTAAATGTAAAAAAAAAAATTGTCCCTAGTGGGTGTAGGATAGTGTTAATGAACGGGGATCACTGGGCGGCACGGACTTGGAGGGCCGAAAAGGCCTGTTTCCGGCTGTATATATATGATGATGATATGAACTCAGCGGGTCAGGCAGCATCTCAGGCGAGAAGGAATGGGTGACGTTTCGGGTCGAGACCCTTCTTCAGACTTCTAACTAACCCATCAACACTCACACCTCCAGATTCAGGGACAGTTTCTTCCTCAGGCACAATGGCGCAGCGGTAGAGTTGCTGCCTCACAGCGCCAGAGACCCGGGTTCAATCCTGACTACGGGTGCTGTCTGTACGGAATTTGTATGTTATCCCGGTGACCTGCGTGGGTTTTCTCCGGGTGCTCCGGTTTCCTCTCACGCTCCAAAGACGTACAGGTTTGTAGATTAATTGGCTTTGGTAAAGTTGTAAATTGTCCCCAGTGTGTGTAGGATAGTGTTTGGTGTACGGGGTGATCGCTGGTCGGCACAGACTCGATGGGCCAAAGGGCCTGTTTCCACACTGTATCTCTAAAGTCCAAAGACAGCACGGGTTTGATGCCAATGGACAAAAGACAATAGGTGCAGGAGTAGGCCATTCGGCCCTTCGAGCCAGCAGCGCTGCCAAGAGAGTCCATTTTGTGGGTGTCAAAGCTGGGTAGTGGGGTGAATGAAGAACTTGGTGGACGAAATGACATCAGTTAGATTGGTTTGACTCCGACAGTCAAAGGCATGAAGCCTGAGAAAAGATTAACTAAAGATAGACACAAAAAGCTGGAGTAACTCAGCGGGTCAGGCAGCATCTCTGGAGAGAAGGAATAGGTGACGTTTCGGGGTCGAGACCCATCTTCAGTCTGATGTCGTCTGACCCGCTCAGTTACTCCAGCTTTTCGTGCCTATCTTTGGCCCATCAAGTCTACTCCGCCATTCAATCATGGCTGATCTATCTCTCCCTCCTAACCCCACTCTCCCGCCTTCTCCCCATAAACCCTGACACCCGTACTAATCAAGATTCTATCTACCTCTGCCATAAAAATATCCATTGAAGGGCTCCACCTCCTTCAATGGCAATGAACGCCTCAGATTCGCCACCCTCTGGCTAAAGAGGTTCTTCCTCATCTCCTTCCTTTAATTCTGAGGCTGTGCCCTCTGGTCCTAGACTCTCCCACTAGTGGAAACATCCTCTCCACATCCACTCTATCCAGGCCTTTCCCCATTTGGTAGGTTTCAATGAGGTCCCCCCCCCTCATCTTTCTGAACTCAAGTTATTGGACAATGGAGCGCATTCCTATAAGGTTATCGTCACCCAATGAAAAAGGCCTTTCTGTCCATCATATCCATCAAATCCCCATCTATACTAACCCCATCTGTACCACCCTCTAGGAAGATCTCGGAGAAAACCCACGCAGGTCACGGGGAGAACGTACAAACTCCGTACAGACAGCACCCGCAGTCGGGATCGAACCCGGGTCTCTGGCGCTGTGAGGCAGCAACTCTACCACAACACCTGTTGTGTGCAGACTAAATGTGTAAGAAGATGCTGGTTTACACGGAAGATAGACACAGAATGCTGGAGCAACTCAGCGGGACAGGCAGCATCTCTGGAGAGAAGGAACGGGTGACATTTCGGGTCGAGACCCTTCTTCACACTGATGGGGAGAGTGCAGGAGAATGGGGTTTAGATGGAAGGATAGATCAGCCATGGTCGAATGGCGAAGTAGACTCGAAGGGCCGAGTGGCCAAAAGGCCCAAGTCTGTGCTGTCAAACTCTAAGGCCTGATAAGGAATAGAGCAGATTTTCCCCATGGGGTTGTCTGAACAAAGAACTTGAAGAGTCTTGCTGCAACTGGACAGGATGCCAATGCCACCAGGTGACCATTTTGGTCTCCTTTCTCCTGTCTGAAGAAGGGCCTCGACCCTAAAATGTCACCTATTCCTTTTCTCCAGAGATGCTGTCTGACCCATTGGGTTACTCCAGCTTTTTGTGTCTATCTCCGGGTTTTAACCAGCATCCCACGACAAAGCTGAACTAACGTTGCTGCACTGTGCCGGAAGCATGACCTCAGGGTGGAGATGGGGAAATACGTGACGGAGAAACAAAAGTGACTCACAAATTTTCCTCTATCTTTTTTTCAGCAAACAAGCAATGAGAAAAAGCAAGAGTCCAGCGGAAGAGACCGACAACAAAGCAGCTGGATTTAAGCACTTCAGACACACTTTCCCTTGGCAGATATTTGCACAGTGAATTGTAGAATGATTGTAAAAAGCATTTATAGATTGTAAAACAGCCATCGACATGTAACCTAGGCCGGGTTGTTTGTTGAAATGTAAAATACTGGTATACTTGAGCCTCCGCTACTGACATAGTTTAGGAACAAAAAAACTGCATGCAATGTATGTAGGGGTTGCCAACTGTCCCGTATTAGTCGGGACATCCCGTATTTTGGGCTAAATTAGTTTGTCCCGTACGGGGACCGCCCTTGTCCCGTGTTAGAAGGGTTGCCAACTTCCTCACTCCCGAATAAGGGACAAAGGGTGACGTCACCGCCCCGCGTGACCTCACCCAGTCAGCGGCCACGTGCTCCCACTCCACCAATGGCGGCCGCCATTGGTGGAGCGGGAGCACGTGGCCGCTGGCTGGGTGAGGTCACGTGGGGCGCGGGGCGGTGACGTCACCTTGTCCCGTATTTGGGAGCGAGGAAGTTGGCAACCCCAAATGGGTGCGCTTTTGTATTTCTGCCGAAGCTTTTAGCTTGTCGTGTCAGCAATTTTGTTGGGGTGTTTTTTTTTCCGACTTATAGACAAAATTCCAACAAAAAAAAGACGCGGAAAGAATCTGGAATCTGAGACTGGCTCACACCAACATCTTGCAACTGTTTACCGTGGTGACTGATCAATCTGAAACAGGTGTTGATTTACAAATGTATGAATTCAAGAATATGCCAAAGTGCAGGGTTTAACCTTGGGTCTCTAGTTTAACTAGGATTATAGCGCTTACTTTGTGAGACATGTGTCTGTTCCCAGTAGGGTTGCCAACTTTCCCACGTTAGCTGGGACATCCCGTATTTTGGGCTAAATTGGTTTGTCCCGTACAGGACCGCCCTCGTCCTGTATTAGGCCCGGGGGGCTCTGTAGGCCCGGACACTGTAGGCCCGGACACTGTAGGCCCGGACACTGTAGGCCCGGGCACTGTAGGCCCGGACACTGTAGGCCCGGGCACTGTAGGCCCGAGCACTATAGGCCCGGACACTGTAGGCCCGGACACTGTAGGCCCGGACACTGTAGGCCCGAGCACTGTAGGCCCGGGCACTGTAGGCCCGGACACTGTAGGCCCGGGCACTGTCGGCCCGGACAGTGTAGGCCCGGAGGCCTGGGAGCCGCCTAACGGAGGTTGCGTAACAACCCTCCTCCTGGCCCGGGTGGCCGCCACTCGTGGAGCGGGAGCTGGGTGAGATCACGTGGGGTGCGGGGCGGTGACGTCACCTTTTGTCCCTTATTTGGGAGTGAGAAAGTTGGCAACCCTCATTCCCAGCCTGGATTAGATTCAGGAAATCTGAGTATGTTGGGGTGTGAGGACAGCTTACACTGTGTAAGGTACACTGATAGTAACCCATTCCTTCTCTCCTGAGATGCTGTCTGTCCCGCTGAGGTACTCCAGCATTTTATGTCTATCTTCGGTGTAAACCAGCATCTGCAGTTCCTACTCCGCCTAGACCTACCTGATCTCCTGGTTGCTAAACACTTTAATTCTCCTTCCCATTCCCACACTGACCTTTCTGTCCTCGGTCTCCTCCATTGTCAGAGTGAGGCTAAACGCAAATTGGAGGAACAGCATCTCATATTTCGCTTGGGCAGCTTACAGCCCAGTGTGATGAATATTGATTTCTCTCACTTCCGGTAGCCCCGGCATTCCCTCTCTCTCTTTCTATCTCTCCCCCACCCAAATCACACCAGCTTCTCGTTTTCACCCAAAGAACAGCCAACAATGGCCTATTTCCTTCATCATCATTACTTTTTTGCAAATCTTTCATTCATTGTTCTTTATCTCTCTACATCATTGTCTATATCTCTCGTTTCCCTTTCCCGTGACATTCGGTCTGAAGAAGGGTCTCGATCCGAAACGTCACCCATTCCTTCTCTCCAGAGATGCTGCCTGACCCGCTGAGTGTGAGCCATGATCACACTGAATGGTGGTCACACTGAATGGCCTACTCCTGCACCTGTTGTCTATTGCCTATTGAGTTATTCCAGCTTGTTGGGTCTATCTACTGTTAGTACACGGTTACGCCATCTACACATCTGTTTGCATGATTGTCCCAAATGTGCTCTTTAGACTTTAGACTTTGGAGATACAGCGTGGAAACAGGCCCTTCAGGTCTTACCGAGCCCGCGCCGACCAGGGATTATCCCGTACACTAGCACTATCCTACACACTAGGGACAATTTCCAATTTTCACCAAAGCCAATACAGGGGGACTACATATGTGGGAAGGAACAGCAGATGCTGGTTAAAACCCGGAGATAGACACAAAAAGCTGGAGTAACCCAATGGGTCAGACAGCATCTCTGGAGAAAAGGAATAGGTGGCGTTTTAGGGTCGAGGCCCTTCTTCAGACAGGAGACTAAATGGTCACCTGGTGGCATTGGCATCCTGTCCAGTTGCAGCAAGACTCTTCAAGTTCTTCGTTCAGACCTGGCAGCCAACCCCCATAGGAAAATCTGCTCTATTCCTTATCAGGCCTTAGAGTTTGACAGCACAGACTTGGGCCTTTTGGCCATTCGGCCCATCGAGTCTACTTCGCCATTCGACCGTGGCTGATCTATCCTTCCATCTAAACCCCATTCTCCTGCCTTCTCCCCATCAGTGTGAAGAAGGGTCTCGACCCGAAATGTCACCCGTTCCTTCTCTCCAGAGATGCTGCCTGACCCGCTGAGTTGCTCCAGCATTCTGTGTCTATCTTCCGTGTTAACCAGCATCTTCTTACACATTTAGTCTGCACACAACTGGGGCGGTCACGGTGGCGCAGCGGTAAAGTTGCTGCCTCACGGCGCCAGAGACCCGGGTTCGATCCCGACTGCGGGCGCTGTCTGTCCGGAGTTTGTACGTTCTCCCCGTGACCTGCGCGGGTTTTCTCCGAGATCTTCGGTTTCCTCCCACACTCCAAAGGAGTACAGGTTTGTAGGTTAAGTGGCTTAGTACAAATGTAAAACTGTCCCTCGTGTGTGTAGGAGAGTGTTAGGGCACTGGTCGGCACGGACACGGTGGGCCGAAGGGCCTGTTCAATTCAGTTCATTTGTTCTCACTGATTAAGCCTGGTTGGATTTCCAAGTCACCACTGTGTGTAACGTGTAAAATAAAAATGGATTGTCAAATGAATGTTTATATTTAATAATTACAGCATTAAACATGAAACAATAAACATAAATCAATGTTCAAGCAATCCTCTGTCACTTGGCATTTCCTTGAGAGTCACCTACAGGCATAACTATTTTACAAATGAAGGTAGACACAGAATGCTGGAGTAACTCAGCGGGTCAGGCAGCATCTCTGGAGAGAAGGAATGGGTGACGTTTCGGGTCGATTCCTTCTCTCCAGAGATGCTGCCTGACCCGCTGAGTTACTCCAGCATTTTGTGTCTACCTTCGATTTAAACCAGCATCTGCAGTTCCTACATATTTTACAAGTGAGCCGGAATGAGGAGAGGATTAAAAGCAGGCATAATTTAAGATGTAATGTGATCCACAGAAGGCTTTGCATGAAGCTGCCTTGTGTGTTCTTAATTGGTTTCATGTTTCAAGTGTGATTTTTTTTTAAATTAAGGATTGGCCTGTTTTTTCTTGTCTTTGTTAGAACAGCATGCTGTTTCTACTGGATGTGTGGTGAGGCTGTTCCCCCTTCTCGATCTCCCGATAATTATTTTTATCTTCTAGTGTTACACACGGGGCAAGCTGGGGCTTTGAAACATCTGCAGGCAGACACACTGGCAGGTACAGAGAAGGTGCCTAGCTTGTTTGTGCGTGTGGGTGAGAGTTCCACCCATTGCTCCACAGTTGACTCACGGTAAACTGTATCGCTCAGAGGAGTCCAGGCTGATTGAGTTTCAGTGGTTTTCTTCACACAGTTGAAGAAAGAGAATGATCGATATGTGTGCGTGAGAAAATAACAAAACGACAGAGGGGAAAAAAACAAAAAGAGAGAGAGAGGAAGAAAGAATGAGAGAGAGAGAGAGAGAGAGAGAGAGAGAGAGAGAGAGAGAGAGAGAGAGAGAGAGAGAGAGAGAGAGAGAGAGAGAGAGAGAGAGAGAGAGAGAGAGAGAGAGAGAGAGAGAGAGAGAGAGAGAGAGAGAGAGAGAGGTAGCGTTCACAAGTTCGAGAGGCAGAATTAGGCCATTCGGCCCAAAAAGCCTTGTTCATAAGTTCGTAAGTGATAGGAGCTGAATTAGGCCATTCGGCCCATCAAGTCCACTCCGCCATTTAAACATGGCTGATCTATCTCTTCCTCTCAGCCCCATTCTCCTGCCTTCTCCCCATCACCCCTGACACCCGTACTAATCAATTGGATCAAGTGGAGAGGGAGAAAGGCAGAGGGAGAAAGAGAGAGAAAGAGAGGGAGAGGGTGATGGAGAGAGAGGGAAAGAGGAGAGAGAAAGAGAAACAGAAAGTGGGAGTGAGGGGAGATCACACAAAGGACAAGCAGGATTGAGATATAAACTCAAAATGTGTAGGAAGGAACTGAGAGAAGGAAGAGGTGATGTTTTGGGTGAATGAATGAACTAGTTGGACAACTAAGGTGGAGGAGCGATGGAGAGAGAGGGAATGGAAGGGTTCCAAAAGCAGGAGAGCAGGAGGAATCACAGAGGGGGAGCAGTGAGAGAGGATGTTGCAGACTCTCGTTGGAGAGAGGAGGAGAATGGGGCTGAGAGGGAGAGATAGATCAGCCATGATTGAATGGCGGAGTGGACTTGATGGGCCGAATAGCCTAATTCAGTTCCTATCACTTACGAATTAGGCACACCTTGCAGTGGAGCATTCAACATATGTAGGAATAAAGGGGAGGCCATTTAAAGCTGAGGTGAGAAAAAACCTCTTCACCCAGAGAGTTGTGAATTTGTGGAATTCACTGCCACAGAGGGCAGTGGAGGCCAATTCACTGGATGAATTTAAAAGAGAGTTAGATAGAGCTCTTGGGGCTAGTGGAATCAAGGGATATGGGGAGAAGGCAGGCACGGGTTACTGATTGTGGATGATCAGCCATGATCGCAGTGAATGGCGGTGCTGGCTCGAAGTCATAGAGTCATAGAGTCCTACAGCACAGAAAGAGGCCCTTCGGCCCATCGTGTCCGCGCCGCCCGTTACCAAACACAGTCTAATTTTAATCCCATTTTCCCGCATTTGGACCGTAGCCCTGAATGTTGTAGCATTTCAAGTGCCCATCTAAATGCCTCTTAAACGTTGTGAGTATTCCCGCCTCCACCACCACCCCAGGCAGTGAGTGCCAGACTCCAACCACCCTCTGGGTGAAAAAGTTATTTCTCACATCCCCCCGAAACCTCACTCCCCTTACCCTGTATCTATGTCCCCTCGTTGTTGAACCTTCCACCAGTGGAAGAAGTTCCCCGCCATCTACCTTATCTATGCCCCTCATGATCTTGTACACCTCGATCATGTCCCCTCTCAGCCTTCTCTGCTCCAGGGAAAACAACCCCAGGAATAAAGGGGTGTCGAATGGCCTCCTCCTGCACCTATTTTCTATGTTTCTATGGAAGGAACTGCAGACGCTGGTTGAACCTAATATGGCACAAGGTGGGAATAAGAATAGATCTTTGTTCACATGTCCTCACAAGTAAGTTATGAGCTTTTGAAAACAATGTTAGGTTGGAGTTTTGCATTGCTGGGCGCCTTCCAGCCCATCGAGAAGTTTGTTTATGGATTTATGTTCTCCCTCGCTCTTATTTCCACCGTAAAACTCCTCCAAGTGATGTCAACTGTACCACAACACAACAAAACTGGAGTGCAACATGAACAATTGCTCCACGGCCAGATTTTAACTTCAATAGTCTAAAAAAACAATAGTTCTTACTTATTCACAGATGAAAAATTTGCATTCACCCGGAGCTTAAATAAAAAAGTTGGACAGGTACATGGATAGGACAGGTTTAGAGGAATATGGGCCAAATGCAAGTAGGTGGGACTAGTGTAGCTGGGGCATGTTGGGCCAAAGGGCATGTTTCCAGGCTGTATCACTCTATGACTCTTATGACTTTCATTCATAAGTCATATGAGTGACTTATATGACTAACTAGATTAATTCCCGGAATGGCGGGACTGTCGTATGTTGAAAGAATGGAGCGGCTAGGCTTGTATACACTGGAATTTAGACGGATGAGAGGGGATCTTATCGAAACATATAAGATTATTAAGGGGTTGGACACGTTAGAGGCAGGAAACATGTTCCCAATGTTGGGGGAGTCCAGAACCAGGGGCCACAATTTAAGAATAAGGGGTAGGCCCTTTAGAACGGAGATGAGGAAAAACTTTTTCAGTCAGAGAGTTGTGAATCTGTGGAATTCACTGCCTCAGAAGGCAGTGGAGGCCAAGTCTCTGAATGCATTCAAGAGAGAGCTAGATAGAGCTCTTAAGGATAGCGGAGTCAGGGGGTATGGGGAGAAGGCAGGAACGGGGTGCTGATTGAGAATGATCAGCCATGATCACATTGAATGGTGGTGTTGGCTCGAAGGGCCGAATGGCCTACTCCTGCACCTATTGTCTATTCTCTATTGCCTTGGAGCTGCACTCATCAGGGGTGAAGATTGGGCAACTTTCCAAAGTGAATTATTGCTTCGGAAAGATTTATTTGGAACTCCCCTTGATCGTGGCTAGAGGTGCCGGTGTATGTGAGTGCTCAGTCTGTCAAAGCCCCTGAGGAGGAGTTGCAAACAGCTTAACCTCCATCAGTCCCTCCTGCCTTGTGTATATCTTGCGTGGAACTCAATCAAGTCTAACATAAACATGGCAGATCATATGCCTGCTTCTGACAACACTTTTTATTAACCCAATTTTCACGACCATTAATTAAATTGTGCAGCCCCTGGTTCTAAATTGATCAATCTCAATGTCTATTGTCTAATGTCTATTGTACCGTTTCATGCCTCGTGTTCATCCCTCTCCTCATGCCTCTCAGTCTCAAGAAGGGTCTCAACCCGAAAGGCAGTTGAGGCCAATTCTCTAAATGCATTCAAGAGAGAGCTGGATAGAGCTCTTAAGGATAGCGGAGTCAGGGGGTATGGGGAGAAGGCAGGAACGGGGTACTGATTGAGAATGATCAGCCATGATCACATTGAATGGCGGTGCTGGCTCGAAGGGCCGAATGGCCTCCTCCTGCACCTATTGTCTATTGTCTATTGAAACGTCTGCTATTCCTTTTCTCCAGGGATGCTGCCTGTCCCGCTACGTTACTCCAGTATCTACCTTCGAATATCTCCAAGTCCACTGAAGAGTGAGGATATAAGGACTGAAGATCCCTCCATTCTGGACCAACCAGCAAAAGTCAGATTGCCCCTGAGATACCTACTACCTGAGCTGAGGTAGAGTGTGCACCATAGATGGGACTGAAGAAGTGTCTCGACCCAAAACGTCACCCATCAGTCTGAAGAAGGGTCTCGACCCAAAACGTCACCCCATTCCTTCTCTCCCGAGATGCTGCCTGACCCACGCTGAGTCACTCCAGCATTTTGTGTCTCCCAGTGTCGACGGGGCATGTTGGCTGGTGTGGATGTGAGGATCGAAGGGTCTATTTCCATGTAGTACGACTCCACAACTCTATGACTCTCTAATAACCCCTAAACCCGAAGCAAGGTATAAACTCTACAACGTTGGTGCTTGTTACTTCAAAATGGGTAAGAGTGCTGCATGTGGACCTCTTTTGATGGGTCTGCTCAAGAAAAACGAGGAGGATGACAAGAGACCTTTGTCCCAATGCAACCTAATAAATGAGAGGAGATCTTATCGAAACGTATAAGATTATTAAGAGGTTGGACACGTTAGAGGCAGGAAACATGTTCCCAATGTTGGGGGAGTCCAGAACCTGGGGACACAGTTTAAGAATAAGGGGTAGGCCATTTAGAACTGAGATGAGGAAAAACTTTTTCAGTCAGAGAGTTGTGAATCTGTGGAATTCTCTGCCTCAGAAGGCAAGTGGAGGCCAATTCTCTGAATGCATTCAAGAGAGAGCTAGATAGAGCTCTTAAGGATAGCGGAGTCAGGGGGTATGGGGAGAAGGCAGGAACGGGGTACTGATTGAGAATGATCAGCCATGATCACATTGAATGGCGGTGCTGGCTCGAAGGGCCGAATGGCCTCCTCCTGCACCTATTGTCTATTGTCTATTGTCTAAATCTAAAAACCTTTACGGTCTCAATAGACAATAGACAATAGGTGCAGGAGGAGACCATTCGGCCCTTCGAGCCATCACCACCATTCAATGTGATCATGGCTGATCATTCCCAATCAGTACCCCATTCCTGCCTTCTTCCTATACCCCCTGACTCCGCTATCCTTAAGAGCTCTATCTAGCTCTCTCTTGAATGCGTTCAGAGAATTGGCCTCCACTGCCTTCTGAGGCAGAGAATTCCACAGATTTACAACTCTCTGACTGTAAAAGTCTCCACACCCAACATAGTACCAGACAGCTTCTTAAATCATTCCAGGTTTGTTATCTTCGCTGTTCCACTCAGAAATCTATTCCATATGTCGCTCAGTCTTTGTGTTAAGAATTTGCTTCCATTCCTCCAGAACATCAGTCACAAGGCTATGTAGCATCAACATCTGTCGTAAGCCAGGGCAGAAGGATGTCACTGCTGAGCTGGGAACTTATGTTCGAAGGTCATAAAGCTTAAATTTGCAGGAACGGAACTGCAAATTCTGGTTTACACCGAAGTTAGGCACAAAATGCTGGAGTAAGTAACTGAGCTGGACAGGCAGCATCTCTGGCGAGAAGGAATGGGTGACGTTCCAGGTCGAGACACTCCTTCAAAGATTAAATGCTGGATTTTCAATTGGCTTAAAAGTCAAGAGCTATCCTAACGGAAAGACTATATGTGATTACAATCAAGCCGTCCACAGCAAACAGTCACATGATAAAGGGAATAATGTTTAGTGCAAAATAAAGTCTAGTAACGTCTAATTCCCTTCCATTCATATTCCTTCGTCTGGCTTCACAATTCGCACTTCATCTATGCTCATCTCACACATTTTGTATCTCTGTCTCTGGCCATTGTCCAACCATCTAGCTATCAGAAAACCCCTCATCTATATCCACCTATCACTTGCCAAACTTTGTCCTGCCCCTACCTCTCTTCCCGGTCCTCCCCTCCCCCACCCAATCAGTCTCCCCCACCCAATCACCCAATCAGTCATCCCGGTCCTCCCCTCCTCCACCCAATCAGTCTGAAGAAGGTCCCCGGCCTGAAACGTCACCTGTCCATGTTCCCTAAAAATAGATAGATACACAATGCTGGAGTAACTCAGCGGGTCAGGCAGCATCTCTGGAGAGAAGGAATGGGTGACGTTTCGGGTCGTATCTCTAAAGGGTCAGAAGAAGGGTCTCGACCCAAAACATCACCCAGTCCTTCTATCCAGAGATGCTGCCTGTCCCGCTGAGTTACTCCAGCATTTTGTATCTACCTTCGGTTTAAACCAGCATCTGCAGTTCCTTCCGACAACATTTCTCTAAAAATACCCCTCCATGTTATGCAAAGAAAAGCCACCATTGTTTTGTTGAAGGTGAATATATTTCTCTGCTCATTTATCTTCTCTGGTAGTCCTGTTGTATGTTGTAGTCTTGTTATAGTCTGTGGTCTTGGTGTATGTAGTCTGTGGTCTTGTTGTAGTCTGTGGTCTTGTTGTATGTAGTCTGTAGTCTTGTTGTAGTTTGTAGTCTTGTTGTAGTCTGTAGTCTTGTTGTATGTAGTCTGTAGTCTTGTTGTAGTATGTAGTCTTGTTGTAGTCTGTAGTCTTGTTGTAGTCTGTAGTCTTGTTGTAGTATGTAGTCTTGTTGTAGTCTGTAGTCTTGTTGTAGTCTGTAGTCTTGTTGTAGTCTGTAGTCTTGTTGTAGTCTGTAGTCTTGTTGTAGTATGTAGTCTTGTTGTATGTAGTCTGTAGTCTTGTTGTAGTCTGTAGTCTTGTTGTAGTCTGTAGTCTTGTTGTAGTCTGTAGTCTTGTTGTAGTATGTAGTCTTGTTGTATGTAGTCTGTAGTCTTGTTGTAGTCTGTAGTCTTGTTGTAGTCTGTAGTCTTGTTGTAGTCTGTAGTCTTGTTGTATGTAGTCTGTAGTCTTGTTGTAGTCTGTAGTCTTGTTGTAGTCTGTAGTCTTGTTGTAGTCTGTAGTCTTGTTGTATGTAGTCTGTAGTCTTGTTGTAGTCTGTAGTCTTGTTGTAGTCTGTAGTCTTGTTGTATGTAGTCTGTAGTCTTGTTGTATGTAGTCTGTAGTCTTGTTGTAGTCTGTAGTCTTGTTGTAGTCTGTAGTCTTGTTGTATGTAGTCTGTAGTCTTGTTGTATGTAGTCTGTAGTCTTGTTGTAGTCTGTAGTCTTGTTGTAGTATGTAGTCTTGTTGTAGTCTGTAGTCTTGTTGTAGTATGTAGTCTTGTTGTAGTCTGTAGTCTTGTTGTAGTCTGTAGTCTTGTTGTAGTCTGTAGTCTTGTTGTAGTCTGTAGTCTTGTTGTAGTCTGTAGTCTTGTTGTAGTCTGTAGTCTTGTTGTAGTCTGTAGTCTTGTTGTAGTCTGTAGTCTTGTTGTAGTCTGTAGTCTTGTTGTAGTCTGTAGTCTTGTTGTAGTCTGTAGTCTTGTTGTAGTCTGTAGTCTTGTTGTAGTATGTAATCTTGTTGTATGCTCATTTATCTTCTCTGGTAGTCTTGTTGTATGTGGGATTGAAATATTCCCTCATAATTATAATTTGTGAATTTGTAATTGATTATTGAATGTGAAGGTTGCTATATAAATGCAAATTATTTCTTCCTGATGAGGTATTGCCATAACCTTTCATCAAGGAGACATTGAGCAGGTGACTGACAAGGAATATGAGGCATCTATAATCTCCTAGATAAAGCATGGTGGCGCAGCGGTAGAGTTTAGATTTAGATTTAGAGTTACAGCGTAGAAACAGGCCCTTCGGCCCACCGGGTCCGCGCTGCCTAGCGATCCCCGCACATTAACACTATCCTACACCCACTAGGGACATGGGGAGAATGTACAAACTCCGTACAGTACTGCACCTGTAGTCAGGATTGAACCTGAGACTCTGGCGCTGCATTCGCTGTAAGGCAGCAACTCTACCACTGCGCCACCATGCTGCCTTACAGAGCATGCAGCGCCAGAGTCCCGGGTTCGATCCCGACTACGGGTGCTGTCTGTATATAGTTTGTACGTTCTCCCCGTAACCTGCGTGGGGTTTCTCCGAGATCTTCGGTTTCCTCCCACACTCCAAAGACGTTCAGGTTTGTAGGTTAATTGGCTGGGTATAAATTTAAAATTGTCCCTAGTGTGTGTAGGATGGTGTTTATGTGCGGGGATCGCTGGTCGGCGCGGACCCGGTGGGCCGAAGGGCCTGTTTCCATGCTGTATCTCTAAACTAAACTAAACTCAACCAATAAGGTTCTTAATCTCCATTATGACCTCGATGACCTGTTATTTTCTTCACAGTTTCCAACAAAATTAGGGCAGGAGATCAAAAATAAATAATAAACCGTCTGCCTGATTAACAATTCTTATTATTAATAATTGCACCAAAACTAAACATTGCTTCCTTCAAACGAATTGCCATCTATTTCATCATAAAATACAGCAGATGACATATGGATAATAATGTACTTTGATCAATCACTTAAAACAGGGAAATTGAATCAATCCAGATTAAAATAGCAAAAGAGAATCATTAGTATAAGAAAATAACTGCAGATGCTGGTACAAATCGAAGGTATTTATTCACAAAATGCTGGAGTAACTCAGCAGGTCAGGCAGCATCTCGGGAGAGAAGGAATGGGTGACGTTTCGGGTCGAGACCCTTCTTCAGACTGATGTCAGGGGGGGCGGGACAAAGGAAGGATATAGGTGGAGGCAGGAAGATAGAGGGAGATCTGGGAAGGAGGAGGGGAAGAGAGGGACAGAGGAACTACCTAAAGTTGGAGAAGTCGATGTTCATACCGCTGGGCTGCAAACTGCCCAGGCGAAATATGAATCATTGATTTATCCAAAGATTATTGAGCTACCTAGTTTCCTTTTCCACAATGCAGAGTTTAAGACCAGAGGACGCAGACTCAGAATGAAAGGACGTACCTTTAGAATGGAGATGAGGAGGAATTTCTTTAGCCAGAGGATGGTAAGCCTGTGGAATTCATTGCCACAGACCGTGGTGTAGGCCAAGTCATTGGGTATTTCCAAAGCAGAGATTGATAGGGTCTTGATTAGTCAGGGTGTCAAAGGTTACGGGGAGAAGGCAGGAGAATGGGGTTGAGAGGGAAAGACAGATCGGCCATAATCGAATGGCGGAGAAGATTAATGGGCTTCGTTCTGCTCTTATGATCTTGTGTCTCTGGCACAGTTGTTTCAGATCATAACTTGGGTGAGGGAGTGAGAACATCATATCCCAGCTTCCAAGAGTCGGAGGAAGAAAATTCCAGGGAAAAGTTTATGAAAACAATTTCCAAATGTTAGAAAATTCTATGCTGGTCTATTCTACAGGGAGGTGTCAGCTTCCCTGCTAATCATGAGGTTCGTGGAGAACGGATGACATTTTTATTCATTGCAATAAATCTGGACCAATCCCTAAAGTGGACAGCACGGTGGCGCAGCGGTAGTGTTGCTGCCTTACAGCGCTTACAGCGCCAGAGACTCGGGTTCGATCCCGACTACAGATGCTGTCTGTACGGAGTTTGTACGTTCTCCCCGTGAGCTGCGAGATCTTCGGCTTCCTCCCACACTCCAAAGACGTACAGGTTTGTAGGTTAATCGGCTTGGTGTAAATGTAAAAATTGTCTCTAGTGTAGGATAGTGTTAGTGTGCGGGGATCGCTGGTCGGCGCGGACTCGGTGGGCCAAATGGCCTGTTTCCGCGCAGCATCTCGACTCTAACTAAACTAAACTAAACTAAACTAAACTACTGAACCTTGGGTTATTAAGATGCAAAATTTAGGTTTCCCACAGAACACAAGACATCGGATTTACCCAAAAGGAACTTGAAAAACATCCATTTAATTAAAATTGAAGGAGCCCTTAAGTGACTCAATCCTAATTATTTTTGTGAGTCAGAAAAATTTGAAGTAAAGATCACAGGTGGGTAAAAGGGGTGGGAGTGGAATGGGGCCCAAACTTTCCTTAAAATTACTATGTAAATTAATCCAGGCTTGTCAATTTACAGCTTAAAGAACGATTCAAACTAAAGGGGACCAAGAAAATTAGCAGCAATTTCTGAAGCTGTTCTGAAGGAGCCTTATTAAAGTGATGTTGAATAGACTGTGTTATTATCGATGGACAATGGTGCTGTGGGGTGGGATCCAGTGGTACAGTCTCCTCTGACTGAAGAGATTATTAGTTGAAGTTCCCTTCCAAAGACTCGAAGGCAAAACCCACATTGACATTCCACTGCAGTCAGAGAAACATAGAAAATAGGCGCAGGAGGAGGCCATTTGGCCCTTCGAGCCAGCACCGCCATTCATTGTGATCATGGCTGATCATCCACAATCAGTAACCCGTGCCTGCCTTCTCCCCATATCCCTTGACTCCACTAGCCCCTGGAGCTCTATCTAACTCTCTTTTAAATTCCTAAAAGAAAGACATGTAAAAAGGTTATTGCAGTGTGTGGGAAGGAACCTCAGATGCTGGTTTGCACTGAAGATAGGCACAAAATGCTGGATAACTCAGTGGGACAGGTGGCATCCCTGGATGGATGGAATGGGTGACGTTTCAGGTCTATTCCTTTTCTCCAGGGATGCTGCCCTAACCCGCTGAGTTATTCCAGCATTTTATAAACATAGAAACATAGAAAATAGGTGCAGGGGTAGGCCATTTGGCCCTTCGAGCCTGCACCGCCATTCAATATGACCATGGCTGATCATCCAGCTCAGTAGCCTGTACCTGCCTTCTCTCCATACCCCCTGATCCCTTTAGCAAAAAGGGCCACATCTAACTCCCTCTTAAATATAGCCAATGAACTGGCCTCAACTACCTTCTGTGGCAGAGAATTCCACAGACTCACCACTCTCTGTGTGAAGAGATGTTTTCTCATCTCGGTCCTAAAAGACTTCCCCTTATCCTTAAGCTGTGACCCCTGGTTCTGGACTCCCCCAACATCGGGAACAATCTTCCCGCATCTAGCCTCTCCAACCCCTTAAGAATTTTATATGTTTCTATAAGATCCCCCCTCAATCTTCTAAATTCCAGCGAATACAAGCCGAGTCTATCCAGTCTTTCTTCATATGAAAGTCCAGCCATCCCAGGGATCAATCTGGTGAACCTTCTCTGTACTCCCTGTAAGGCAAGAACGTCTTTCCTCAGGTTAGGAGACCAAAACTGCACACAATACTCCAGGTGCGGTCTCACCAAGGCCCTGTTCAACTGCAGCAGAACCTCCCTGCTCCTAAACTCAAATCCTCTTGCTATGAATGCCAACATACCATTCGCTTTCTTCACTGCCTGCTGCACCTGCATGCTTGCTTTCAATGACTGGTGCACCCCATGACATTTTGTGTCTATCCTCAACAAAGCATTTACTACTATCGCGTGTATCCAGGTACATTGTTTGCATGCTATCCAGTCAACAAAAAACCTACACACTATTACAATCACGACATCCACAATGTACATATGCAACAGGAGAAAGGGAATAATGTTTGGTGCAAGATAAAATCCATCTAAGTCAAAATAAAATCTGTAGGAAGGAACTGCAGATGCTGGTTTGCACTGAAGATAGGGACAAAATGCTGGAGTAACTCAGCGGGTCAGGCAGCATCTCTGGAGAGAAGGAATGGGTGATGTTTCGGGTCGAGACCCTTCTTCAGGCCCCAAACACCACCCATTCCTTCTCTCCAGAGAAGCTGCCTGACCCGCTGAGTTACTCCAGCGTTTTTGTGTCTATCTGGAGTCTGAAGAAGGGTCTCGACCCGAAACTTGAAGCAGCTATGTAAGACTTTGGTTTCGGCTGCATTTGGAGTATTGCGTGCTGTTCTGGTCACCACATTACAGGAAGGACAGGCTAGATACAGGAAAAATGGTCCCAATGTTGGGGGAGGCCAGAACCAGGGGCCACAGTCTAAGAATAAAGGGGAGACCATTTAAAACCGTGGTGAGAAAGAACTTTTTCACCCAGAGAGTTGTGAATTTGTGGGATTCTCTGCCACAGAAGGCAGTGGAGGCCAATTCATTGGATGAATTTAAAAGAGAGTTAGATAGAGCTCTAGGGGCTAGTGGAATCAAGAGATATGAGGAGAAGGCAGGCACGGGTTACTGATTGTGGATGATCAGCCATGATCACAATGAATGGTGGTGCTGGCTCGAAGGGCCAAATGGCCTCCTCCTGCACCTATTTTCTATGTTTCTATGTTTCTATGATATGGAGGCAATTCAGTGTACCTCAGTGCACATGACAATAATAAATCGAAGCCTGAACCTATTACAGACTGGGATAGATGACAGACCCAGTTTCATTACCAACCCGCACTGCCACGCAGAGCCTTAGCATGTACACTGTGGATTGACCTTGTGACATTATGCAATAATATTTGAACATATTAATTTCATTATTGGCAGAATGAGAAACCCAAGATTACACTGGGACTGATATAAATGCCACAATAGAAGATAAATGAAATTAATTAATAGCTGGAGTTGAATTATTTTAGTGTTTGCCAACTTACTGTCTTTATCCAACCAAGTTGATTGCAAGAATTCCAGGGTTTAAATGTCAAAGTAATCGACCTCAGACGTTAACGTGTTCATGCAATCAAAGTGAGCCTTCTATTAAGAACAACTCACTTACACAGGTGGCACAGCGGTAGAGTTGCTGCCTTACAGCGCTGGAGACTCAGGTTCGATCCGGACTACGGATGCTGTCTGTACGGAGTTTGTACGTTCTCCCCGTGACCAAATGGGTTTTCTCCGGGTGCTCCCGTTTCCTCCCACACTCCAAAGATGCCCAGGTTCGTAAGTTAATTGGCTTGGTATAAATGTAAATTGTCCCCAGTGTGAGGAGGATGGTGCTAATGTGCGGGGATCGCTGGTCGGTGCGGACAAGGTGGGCCGAAGGTCCTGTTTCCTCGCTGTATCTCTAAACTAAACTACACTAAACTGGGTCTTTAATGGAGCAATATGTCACAACGCACTCCACAGGAGGATAAAGGTTGTCCAATCAGCTAAAGTCTAAAGTGGTTGTCTCTTGTCTTCTGAACGCCATCGTCCAGTCTATTTGTTGCAGAGCCGGGCGGCCGCCATTGGTGGAGCGAGAGCACGTGGCCGCTGGCTGGGGCGCGGGGCGGTGACATCACCCTTTGTCCCGTATTTGGGAGTGGGGAAGTTGGCAACCCTGCTAATATGGGACAAGGGACAAACCAATTTAGACCAAAATACGGGATGTCCCGGCTACTATGGGACAGATGGCGACCCTAGTAGAGTGTCACATGATGCCCAACCCAGGTGACTATTTGCGTGCTAGCCAATGAAACTGATCTACAATCACATATTACAATCACTCCACACTTTTAAATCTCTACTACAGCAACATTTCTTACTTTAACTATGATCATTATCTCCAGTATCAGACTTTACTGGCTTTACCTTGCACTATTCCCTTATCATGTGTGTCTGTACACTGTAAATGGCTCGATTGTAATCGTGTATTGTCTTTCCGTTGACTGGTTAGCACGCAACAAAAGCTTTTCACTGTACCTCGGTACACGTGACAATAAACTAAACTATTTAAAACTCAACTCAACTCAACTCAACTAAGCTAAACTAAACTAAACTAATCTCAACTAAACTAAACTGAGCTAAACTAATCTCAACTAAGCTAAACTCAACTCAAGTCAACTCAACTCAACTCAACTCAACTCAACTCAACTCAACTCAACTCAACTAAAATGTTAACTTAAAGACAAAAGAAGAAAAACAAACGGTTCAAAAAGTTCCACAACACCAAACAACTTTATCAATTCTGAACTGTACAGAATTATGGATTACATAATGAATAAATAAGGTCTACAGTTATTTGATTATAAACAATCACTGGATAAAATACAAGGTAACCATTGCCATAAAGCACCCAGGGTCTGTTCAGAAACATAATGGCTGTAAGTTAAAAACAATGATTATTTTTTATTACTCTTCCTTATTCTGTTCCACAATTAAATGGCTGAGGTACAGAGATCTGTAGATTGATCATAATTGGCCAATTTTTATTAAAGGTGCCATTTCGAGAGATCGTGATCCAAGATTTCAATCCTCTGCCAACTATTTTCAGTGATTATCAGAGATGCAATGGCTTTGTAATCTTGGCTTTTTCCCGATCTTGTGCCAAAGATCTGTCCGGATGAGGTTTTGTCCTCAGACCTCCAGTCTGTTGAGTTGGCAGTGAGCTGTTCCATCGACTTGATTGTAGTTGAGAAAATAGCTCTTTTGTTGCAATGGGAAAGTAGCCAGGACACTAAGTCTCCATTTCAAATTGTATAATGTGCTCCTTAGTCCTTGGTCTGAAGAAGGGTCTCCACCGGAAACTTCACCCATTCCTTCTCTCCAGAGATGCTGACTGACCCGTTGAGTTACTCCAGCACTTTGTGTCTTTTTTGTTGTTGTAAACCAGCACCTGCAGTTCCTTGAATCTACTTTAAATAGTTCCAAGAGAAATCAGCTGCTGAAAAAAAACATACAGTTCCACTCATTTTGTTTGATGCGAAGGGAGCTGTGAATTACTGCAAAGACAGACACAAAATGCTGGAGTAACTCAACGGGTCAGGCAGCATCTCGAGAGAGAGAAGGAATGGGTGACGTTTCGGGTCGAGACTCTTCTTGAGACTTTTGTGAATTACTGCATTGTGCTAGTGTGGAAACAGGCCCTTTGGGGCATTTAGTTTAGTGGAGATACAGCGTGGAAACAGGCCCTTCAGCCCATGGAGTCCACACCGATCATCAATCCCCCCCACACACACACTAACACTACACACACTAGGGACAATTTATACATTATACCAAGCCAATTAACCAACAAACCTGTACGTCTTTGGAGTGTGGGAGGAAACCGAAGATCTCGGAGAAAACCCACGCAGTCACGGGGAGAACGTACAAACTCCGTACAGACAGCGCCCGCAGTCGGGATCGAACCTGGGTCTCTGGCGCTGTAAGTGCTGTAAGGCAGCAACTCTACCGCTGCGCCACCGCGCCGCCCCAAATTCGGGGCTAAATTTACGATATGATACCAATAGAACTTTATTTATCCCAGGAGGGAAATTGGTCTGCCAACAATCATAAAAACACAACAAGTTATATGAAGCATGAAATTAAAGGAGGAAAGGATTGGTGATGTGCAAAGATTGGGGGTGGAGGGAGTCAGTCTACCCCATGCCAGGGGGGTGGGGGGGGGGGGGGGGAGTTGTACAGTTTGATAGCCACAGGGAAGAAGGATCTCCTGTGGCGTTCTGTGCTGCGTCTTGGTGGAACCAGTCTGTTGCTGAAGGTAAATCCATAGTATTAATAACACAACTCTTAGATTAAAATGGCCAAAAAAGATGCTGCTATTCCAGATACCAATCACTATTCCGTCCATGTGTTGCTTGGAGAGTCCATTGTCCTCAGAGGACTGAAATAATGTCCTTCGTAGGAGAAGCGAGTTCAGTGTGTGTTATAAATCACTCTACCCTCCGGCTGAGGGAACTCATTGTAACGTTTGCCCCTCTTGCCCAGAAAGCTTAATCTTCAACAGCAAGCAAAGAAATAATTGTAGGTTTCTCGCGCAGGGCTGCAATGGCACCATTTTCTCACACTATTTTGATTGTTGTAAAGTGCAGTAGTTAAAGAGGCGTTGAAGTTCCAGAGGGGAGAGTTATGCGGACTTCTTCGGGCTGGAAGGAGAGAGGCGAGGGGAGGGGTAGGCACTCAATCACGGGCGGCTCTGATTTTTATCCTCACTTTTAAACACAGTCTCTGGGTCGTTACTAAGGGTCAGGCACCCGCTGATGCAGCCCAACTTTGCCAAAAGGTATTGAAACTAATTCACATGGTGGCCAGAAAAGAGAATGATGGGTCTTCTTGGAGTCCAGAACCAAAAATGGGTCACAGTTTAAGAGTAAGGGGGAGGCCATTTAGGACTGAGATGAGGAAAAACCTTTTCACTGTGAATCTGTGGAATTCTCTGCCACAGAAGGCAGTGGAGGCCGATTCACTGGAGGTGTTCAAGAGAGAGTTAGATTTAGCTCTTAGAATCAAGGCATATGGGGAAAAAGCAGGAATGAGGCACTAATTTTGGATGATCAGCCATGATCATGTTGAATGGCGGTGCTGGCTTGAAGGGCCGAATGGCCTACTCCTGCACCTATTTTTCATGTTTCTTTGTTTCTGTGTTTCTAAGCATTGGAAAGATCTTCTGCGGCAATTTAGATAAAGGCACTTGTAAACCAAGTTTCTGGGACTATGGATAGGAAAGGTTTAGAGGGAAATGGGCCGTGCGCGGGCAAATGGGACTGCCTTAGATGGGGCATGTTGGTCGAGTTGGGCCGAAGGGCCTGTTGCCATGCAGTTTTCCCAGGGTGCTCTGGCTCCCAACCACATTCCAAAGTGGTAGAGTTGCTGCCTCAAGACCCGGGGTTCGATCCTCACTACTGGTGCCGTCTGTGTGGAGTTTGTACGTTCCCCCCCGTAACGTAGGATGAGAGGAGATCTTATCGAAACGTATAAGATTATTAAGGGGTTGGACACGTTAGAGGCAGGAAACATGTTTCCAATGTTGGGGGAGTCCAGAACAAGGGGCCACAGTTTAAGAATAAGGGGTAGGCCATTTAGAACGTAGATGAGGAAAAACTTTTTCAGTCTGAGAGTTGTGAATCTGTGGAATTCTCTGCCTCAGAAGGCAGTGGAGGCCAATTCTCTGAATGCATTCAAGAGAGAGCTAGATAGAGCTCTTAAGGATAGCGGAGTCAGAGGGTATGGGGAGAAGGCAGGAACGGGGTACTGATTGAGAATGATCAGCCATGATCACGTTGAATGGCGGTGCTGGCTCGAAGGGCCGAATGGCCTCCTCCTGCACCTATTGTCTGTTGTCTATTGTGACCCGCGTGGGTTTTCTCCGGGTGCTCCGGTTTCCTCCCACACTCCAAAGACGTACAGGTTTGTAGATGAATTGGCTTCGGTAAAGATTGTAAATCGTCCCCGATGTGTAGGATTGTGCGAGGTGTGAGGGGATATCTGGTCAGCATGGACTCAGTGGGCCGAAGGGCTGTATCTATAAACCAAACTAGGAGGCCATCAGAGGGATATGGGCCAAACATGGGAGGGTGGAACTAATGTAGACGGGGCATGTTGGTCGGTGTGGGCAAGTTGGGCCTGTTTACACTCTCCATGAGACACCCATCCAAAACATTCACATCTACAAAACGAATCTACAGAGAACCCTCTGTACTGACTGATTCTTTTGTAATTATTTTGGAAGATTAACACCCAAAATGTTGGATAGCAGAAGAAACTAAAGGGCACACTGCCATTGCATTTGGCATTATTTCGTATCCCAACATTGAAAAGCATTGAAAGCTTTTCTATACATAATTAAACTTGGCACAGTTAAATAATGTTGCATATACCTATTACATCCTAATCTGACTTTTTTGTGCGGAAAGCAATTAAAAGCTAACTGAAAGATGTAGGTGGTCTACCCATCAGCCAGAGGAATAATACCTCAGCAGTTACTTGAGAAAGCTGGGTGGCAGAGGCAAGAGAGAGCACACAGCTTAACTCATACCTTTCCTCATCAATTGAGCCAAAGCTGACACCTCACCATTGATCTCACTGCATTGGGAACACGACAAGAATAGGAACTGTGATGGACATTGTCCCTTTGTGTCGCTTGCAAACAACCCCTTAGATTAAAACAACCGGTAGCTGCACAGGTAGGGCGCAGCGGTAGAGTTGCTGCCTCACAGCGCCAGAGACCCAGGTTCCACCCTGACCACGGGTGCTGCCTGCATGGAGTTGTGTAGGAAAATAACTGCAGATGCTGGTACAAATCGAAGGTGTCTCAAAATGCTGGAGTAACTCAGCGGGTCAGGCAGCATTTTGGAGAGAGGGAATGGGTGACGTTTCGGGTCGAGACCCTTCTTCAGTCTGAAGAAGGGTCTCGACCCGAAACGTCACCCATTCCCTCTCTCCTAGATGCTGCCTGACCTGCTGAGTTACTCCACCATTTTATGACACCTACGGTATGCACGGAGTTTGTACGTTCTCCCCGTGACCTGCGGGGGTTTTCTGCGAGCTCTTTGGTTTCCTCCCGCACTCCAAAGACGTGCAGGTTTGTAGGCTAATGGGCCTGGTAGAAGTGTAAATTGTTCCGACTCTGTGTGTTTGTAGGGGGGTAGTGTTAGTGTGCGGGGATCACTAGACAGTGCAGACTTGGTGGGCTGAAGGGCCTTTTTCCACGCTGTATCTCCAAACTAAACTAAACTAAACTAAACTAAACAAGGAACTGCAGATGCTGGTTTGCCAAAGAAAGACACAAACTGCTGGAGTAACCCAGTGGGTCAGGCAACATCCATGGAGAACACGGATAGGTGACAATTGCAGTCTGAAGAAGGGTCCTGTCCTGAAATGTCCCCTATCCATGATCTCCAGAGGTGCTGCCTGACCCGTTTAGTTACTCCAGCACTTTGCATTGTTCAATAGCACTTTAATGTCAGATGCACCTAGATACATAGAAATTCCTTTTTGCACAGTAAAAGTTCAGTAAAATCTTACTCCACACAGGCACAATCATGCTTAAGTACAAGAGCATTGGAAGTACCAACTGAGATTGTTTGCAGCAAATAGAATTATTTTTGATTCACCTTTTTAATATTACCCCTCTAAAAAGGTGAGATATTTTACTGTGCTAAAGGTGCGATATCACACTAGAGAACGGTCATGTGTGGTGTGAGTGTGAGAGAGTGTGAGAAACTACAAGTGAGAGAGGGAGACTGAGTGTGAGAGAGAGACTGAGTGTGAGAGAGAGACTGAGTGTGAGAGAGACTTAGTTTGAGAGGGAGACTGAGTGTGAGAGGGAGACTGAGTGTGAGAGGGAGACTGAGTGTGAGAGGGAGACTGAGTGTGAGAGAGAGACTGAGTGTGTGAGAGAGACTGAGTGTGAGAGAGAGACTGAGTGTGAGAGAGAGACTGAGTGTGAGAGAGAGACTGAGTGTGAGAGGGAGACTGAGTGTGAGAGGGAGACTGATTGTGAGAGGGAGACTGAGTGTGAGAGGGAGACTGAGTGTGAGAGGGAGACTGAGTGTGAGAGAGAGACTGAGTGTGAGAGAGAGACTGAGTGTGAGAGAGAGACTGAGTGTGAGAGAGAGACTGAGTGTGAGAGAGAGACTGAGTGTGAGAGAGAGACTGAGTGTGAGAGAGAGACTGAGTGTGAGAGGGAGACTGAGTGTGAGAGTGCGTGCGAGAGAGAGAGAGTGGGTGTGAGTTTGGGTGTGTCTGTGTTGGTGAGTGGGTGAGAGTGTGTGTGAGAGAGTGTGAGTGGGATTGAGAGTGAGAGAGAGACTGTAAGTGTGAGAGTGTGAGAGGGAGTGTGAGGGTGAGTGTGGATGCACGTGGATGTGAGTGTGTGAATGTGAGTGTGTGTGTGTGTGTGTGTGTGTGTGTGTGTGTGTGTGTGTGTGTGTGTGTGTGTGTGTGTGTGTGAGTGAGAGTGTAGGTACAATCAGTAAAGCCTGTGATAACTCGATGCTGGATGAATCTGTGGAATTCAGTGAATCTGTGGAATTCTCTGCCTCTGAAGGCAGTGGAGGCCAATTCTCTGAATGCATTCAAGAGAGAGCTAGATAGAGCTCTTAAGGATAGCGGAGTCAGGGGGTATGGGAAGAAGGCAGGAACGGGGTACTTATTGAGAATGATCAGCCATGATCACATTGAATGGTGGTGCTGGCTCGAAGGGCCGAATGGCCTCCTCCTGCACCTATTGTCTATTGTCTATTGCAACAGTTAGATCCATACCTGCAGTGGTCTGAAGAAGAGTCTTGACCCGAAATGTCACCCAATTCCTTCTCTGCAGAGATGCTGTCTGTCCTGCTGAGTTACTCCAGCTTTTTGTGTCTATCTTCTGCAGCTCCATGGAGACAGGCAGTCTAGTAAGCAGTATCTTAGAGAGCATGAGTAGGAAGTGTAGGTTTAGTTTAGTTTAGTTTAGAGATACAGCATGAAAACAGGCCCTTCAGCCCACCGAGTCCGCTCCGACCAGCGATCCCTGCACATCAGCACTACCCTGCACACCCACTAGGGGCAACTTAGCAGTTCATATCATATCATATCATATATATACAGCCGGAAACAGGCCTTTTCGGCCCTCCATGTCCGTGCCGCCCAGTGATCCCCGTACATTAACACTATCCTACACCCACTAGGGACAATTTTTACATTCACCCAGCCAATTAACCTACATACCTGTACGTCTTTGGAGTGTGGGAGGAAACCGAAGATCTCGGAGAAAACCCACGCAAGTCACGGGGAGAACGTACAAACTCCTCACAGACAGCACCGGTAGCCAGGATCGAACCCGGGTCTCTGGTAATGTAAGGCAGCAACTCTACTGCTGCGCCCAATTGAGATTGATTCATTTAGAACCAGGGGCTGCACAATTTAATTAATGGTCGTGAAAATTGGGTTAATAAAAGGTGTTGTCAGAAGCAGGCATATGATCTGCCATGTTTATGTTAGACTTGATTGAGTTCCACGCAAGATATACACAAGGCAGGAGGGACTGATGAAGGTTAAGCTGTTTGCAACTCCTCCTCAGGGGCTTTGACAGACTGAGCACTCACATACACCGGCACCTCTAGCCACGATCAAGGGGAGTTCCAAATAAATCTTTCCGAAGCAATAATTCACTTTGGAAAGTTGCCCACTCTTCGCCCCAGATGAGTGCAGCTCCAAGGTGATTTCCTGTTGCCTGTTAGTCATAGAGTCACAGAGTCATAGAGTGATACAGTGCTGAAACAGGCCCTTCAGCCCAACTCGCCCACACCGGCCAACATGCCCCAGCTACACTAGTCCCACCTGCCTGCGCTTGGTCCATATCCCTCCAAACCTGTCCTATCCATGTATCATATCATATCATATCATATATATACAGCCGGAAACAGGCCTTTTCGGCCCACCAAGTCCGTGCCGCCCAGCGATCCCCGTACATTAACACTATCCTACACCCACTAGGGACAATTTTTTACATTTACCCAGCCAATTAACCTACATACCTGTACGTCTTTGGAGTGTGGGAGGAAACCGAAGATCTCGGAGAAAACCCACGCAGGTCACGGGGAGAACGTACAAACTCCTTACAGTGCAGCACCCGTAGTCAGGATCGAACCTGAGTCTCCGGCGCTGCATTCGCTGTAAAGCAGCAACTCTACCGCTGCGCTACCGTACCTGCCCAACTGTTTCTTAAACATTGGTATAGTCCCTGCCTCAACTGCCTCCTCTGGCAGCTCGTTCCATATTCTCTCAGCAAATTGTCCACGACATATATAGTAATGTCTCTGTGATCAGATAGTCGTAGAGCAATACAGTGTTGAAACAGGTCCTTCGGCCCAACTTGCCCACACCGGCCAACATGCCCCAGCTACACCTGTCCCACCTGATAGACACAAAATGCTGGAGTAACTCAGCGGGACAGGCAGTATCTCTGGAGACAAGGAATGGGTGACATTTCGGATCGAGACCCTTCTTCGGACTGATGTCCCCCCTGCCTGCGTTTGGTCCATATCCCTCCAAACCTGTCCCATCCATGTACCTGTCTAACTGTTTCTTAAACGTTGGGATAGTCCCTGCCTCAACTACCTCCTCTAGCAGCTCATTCCATGCACCCACCACCCTTGGTTTGAAAATGTTACCCCTCAGGTTCCCATTAAATCTTTTCCCCCTTCACTTCAAACCTATGTCCTCTGGTCCTTGATTCCCCTAATCTGGGCCAGAGACTCTGTTCATCTACCCGATCTATTCCTCTCATGATTTGTACACCTCTATAAGATCACCCCTCATCCTCCTGCACTCCAGGGAATAGAGACCCAGCCTGATCAACCTCTCCCTGTAGCTCAGACCCTCTAGTCGTGACAACATCCTCGTAAATCTTCTTTGTACTCTTTCCAGCTTGACAATACCTTTCTTATAACATGATGCCCAGAACTGAACACAATACTCCAAGTGTGGCCTGACCAATGTCCTATACAACTGCAACATGACCTCCCAACTTCTATACTCAATACTCTGACTGATGATGGCCAATGTGCCAAAAGCCTTTTTGACTATCCATCCACCTGCCATCGTAGATCTCTCTGCCTGCCTCTTTGCTATTGAGGGCGTGCAGCGTAGGTTTACTAGGTTAATTCCCGGAATGGCGGGACTGTCATATGTTGAAAGACTGGAACGACTAGGCTTGTATACACTGGAATTTAGAAGGATGAGAGGGGATCTTATCGAAACGTATAAGATTATTAAGGATTTGGACACGTTAGAGGCAGGAAACATGTTCCCAATGTTGGGGGAGTCCAGAACAAGGGGACACAGTTTAAGAATAAGGGGTATGCCCTTTAGAACGGAGATGAGGACATTTTTTTTCAGTCAGAGAGTTGTAAATCTGTGGGATTCTGCCTCAGAAGGCAGTGGAGGCCAATTCTCTGAATGCATTCAAGAGAGAGCTAGATAGAGCTCTTAAGGATAGCGGAGTCAGGGGGTATGGGGGAAGGCAGGAACGGGGTACTGATTGAGAATGATCAGCCATGATCACATTGAATGGCGGTGCTGGCTCGAAGGGCCGAATGGCCTCCTCCTGCACCTATTGTCTATCCTAGGTTACCCTAGTAACCTTTAACCCTTTGCCTTGAAGCAATGTATTAAAAGCAACCTCCTTTAAGGGTCTGATGATGAAGGGTCTCGACCCGAAATGTTACCTATTCCTTTTCTCCAGAGATGCTGCCTGAGGGGGGCAGGGTAGCGCAGCGGTAGAGTTACTGCCTTACAGCGAATGCAGCGCCAGAGACCCGGGTTCGATCCTGACTACGGGTGCTGTCTGTACGGAGTTTGTACGTTCTCCCCGAGACCTGCGTGGGTTTTCTCCGAGATCTTCGGTTTCCTCCCACACTCCAAAGACGTACAGGTATGTAGGTTAATTGGCTTGGTAAATGTAAAAAGTTATCCCTCGTGGGTGTAGGATAGTGTTAATGTGCGGGGATCGCTGGTCGGCGCGGACCTGGTAGGCCGAAAGGGCCTGTTTCCACACTATATCTCTAAACTAAACCTGCTGAGTTGCTCCAGCATTTTGTGGCAACCTTCCTTGGGACTCTGCTTCCACCACTCTGTGTGGAAGAATGTTTTAAAGACTGACCATTGTGAGAAAAAAATATTCTCCTTATCTTTTTCTTAAATGACGATTCCTTGTTTTTTAAACATGCTTGTAGTTCAGGACTTTCCCACAATAGGAAACGCGTTATCCTTCCTGTTAAGACTACAGAAAATGTTGTCATCTCCCAGGATATGCTCTTGTGGTCAACCATATATTAAACATTGGGTCAAGATACATCGGGGAGAATAAATAGTTTGGCGCTAGGTGGAGTTTATTCATAAAAGGCCGCAGTGTACAAGGATATTGCCAGCATTTACGAGGATGTTGCCAAGACTTGAGGGCCTGAGTAAGGAGAAATTGGCCAGGCTAGGACTTTATTCCATTGAAGGCAGCAGAGATCTTATAGAGGTCTGAAGAAGGGTCTCGTCCCGAAACGTCACCCATTCTTTCTCTCCAGAGATGCTGCCTGACCTGCTGAGTTACTCCAGCATTTTGTGAAGAAATACCTTCGATTTGTGCCAGCATCTGCAGTTATTTTCTTACACGGTGATCTTACAGAGGTGCTTATAACCATGAGGGGAATTGATGGGGTGAACGCGGAGTCTTTAACCTGGGAATGGGGAGTTAAGGAAAGAGCCAGAGGATGTAGGTTTAAGGTGAGAGGGGAAAGATTTCATAGGAATCTGAGGGGCAACATTTTCACTCAGAGAAAATGAGTGGGTGGGTGCATGGAACGAGCTGCCAGAGGAGTAAGTTGAGGCCACTACTGTAACAACATTTAAAAGACACTTGGACAGGTATGTGGGTAGGAAAGGTTCAGAGGAATATGGATTGAATATGGACAAATGGGACTATGTTAGATAGGGCACTTTGGTGTATGATTATAAAGGTAACGAATGATGTGGTCCGTCTTTGTATAGACTAGGGAATCGCGTGAAAATCTTAGACAATAGACAATAGGTGCAGGAGTAGGCCATTCGGCCCTTCGAGCCAGCACCGCCATTCAATGTGATCATGGCTGATCATTCTCAATCAGTACCCCGTTCCTGCTTTCTCCCCATACCCCCTGACTCCGCTATCCTTAAGAGCTCTATCTAGCTCTCTCTTGAATGCATTCAGAGAATTGGCCTCCACTGCCCTCTGAGGCAGAGAATTCCACAGATTCACAACTCTCTGACTAAAAAAGTTTTTCCTCATCTCTGTTCTAAATGGCCTAGCCCTTATTCTTAAACTGTGGCCCCTGGTTCTGGACTCCCCCAACATTGGGAACATGTTTCCTGCCTCTAACGTGTCCAACCCCTTAATAATCTTATACGTTTCGATAAGATCCCCTCTCATCCTTCTAAATTCCAGTGTATACAAACCTAGTCGCTCCAGTCTTTCAACATATGACAGTCCCGCCATTCCGGGAATTAACCTAGTAAACCTACGCTGCACGCCCTCAATAGCAAGAATCTTCACTAGTTTAATTTAGTTTTTTTTAGATTAGTGGTACAGCGCGGAAACAGGCCCTTCGGCCCACCGAGTCCGTACCGACCAGCGATCCCCGCACACTGACACTATCCTACACCCACTGGGGACAATGTTTACATTTACACCAAGCCAATTGACCCAAAACCTGCACGTCTTTGGAGTGTAGGAGGAAACCGAAGATCTCGGAGAAAGCCCACGCAGGTCACGGGGAGAACGTACAAACTCCGTGCAGACAAGCGCCCATTGTCATGATCGAACCCGGGTCTCTGGCGCTGTGAGGCAGCAACTCTACCGCTGCGCCTTAATGGAGTAAATGGAGCCAATGTGGCAACAAACATCTCTGAATAAACATTAATCGTGTCCTACTTTACTGAATCGTGCCCATCAATAATCATGAGGTCTACGCAGTTTCTATGCAGTGATGACAAAAATGACTGAATTTATATGCTTTGCTTAGATACTAAATAAACAAGTGTGAAGGGTACAGCTAAACACTTCACTTATTTATTTAGCTGAAAAATGGACTTACCTCAATGTGAAGCAAAATGTATCAACACTGGCAACTCTGGTGCTTAAGCCAAATTTGAGCTACTAATTGTATAACTCACGTCTGACTTTGGAAATGTCAAATACTAGTATGCATAGCTTTAAGGTAGGAGGCCAAAGTTTAAAGAACATGTGTGGAGCAAGTTCTTTTGTTACACATGCCTGAAGCGCACTGCCAGGGGTGGTTCGGAGATACAGCACGGAAACAGGCCCTTCGGCCCACCGAGTCCGCGCCGACCAGCGATCCCCGCACATTAATGCTACCCGTCCCACATTAGGGCCAATTTACACTTATACCAAGCCAATTAACCGACAAACCTGTATGTCTTTGGAGTGTGGGAGGAGACCGAACAATAGACAATAGACAATAGGTGCAGGAGTAGACCATTCGGCCCTTCGAGCCAGCACCGCCATTCAATGTGATCATGGCTGATCATTCTCAATCAGTACCCCGTTCCTGCCTTCTCCCCATACCCCCTGACTCCGCTATCCTTAAGAGCTCTATCTAGCTCTCCGGAGATCTCGGAGAAAACCCAAGCGGTCACGGGGAGAACGTACAAACTCCGTACAGACAGCGCCCGTAGTCAGGATCGAACCTGGGTCTCCAGTGCCACAAGTGCTGTAAGGCTGCAACTCTACCGCTGCGCCACCGTGACTGTGGAGACAGATATGGCCGTGGCGTATATTAAGCCTTTAGAAAAGCACATGGATATACACGGTTTGGAGGGATATGGGTCACGAGCAGGCAGAGACAAGTTTAAATTGGCATCATGGATGGACACAAATAGCTGGAGTAACTCAGCGGGACAGGCAGCATCTCTGGACAGAAGGAATGGGTGACGTTTGGTCTCGATCCGAAACGCCACCCATTGTGAACCCATCACAGGGAATGGGTGACATTTCGGGTCTTTCATTCGTTTGTACAACATCTCTCCACATCACCGTCTACATCTCTCGTTTCCCTCTCCCCCTGACCCTCAGTCTGAGGGAGGGCCTCGACCCAAAACGTCACCCAATCCTTCTCTCCAGAGATGCTGCCTGACCCGCTGAGTTACTCCAGCACTTCCTGTCCATCTTCGAGATCATTCTCAATCCTGCCCAAGAAGATGATGAAAAGAAGCAATGATGATAAATTTTGTATCTATCTTCCATCTATGCGGTCACGGTGGCGCAGCGGTAGAGTTGCCGCCTTACAGCGAATGCAGCGCCGGAAACCCGGGTTCCATCCCGACTACGGGTGCCGTCTGTACGGAGTTTGTACGTTCGCCCCGTGATCTGCGTGGGTTTTTTCCGAGATCCTCGGTTTCCTCCCACACTCCAAAGACGTACAGGTATGTAGGTTAATTGGCTGGGCAAATGTAAAAATTGTCCCTAGTGTGTGTAGGATAGTGTTAGTGTGCGGGGATCGCTGGGTGGCGCGGACTCGGTGGGCCGAAGGGCCTGTTTCCCGAGCTGTATCTCTAAATCTAAAAAAACCTGCATTGGTTTTCTCCGTGATCTTACAAACACCTGTGAAGCCATGTGTCCTAAACATTATGTGCCCTGAAATGGGGGGCACTATGTATAAACATTGCTGTAATTTCTACATGGTGAAACCAAAATGTATAAATATGGCTTTTAATAAAATCTGACAATGTGCACTTTAATCGCGCTGGGCGGCGCGGACCCGGTGGGCCGAAGGGCCTGTTTCGGCGCTGTATCTCTAAACTAAATATTCCAAACTGCCCCTTTTTAACTTTGCATTCTTCACAGAACCTAATCTGAGCGTATCAGTGCCTGGCTGCATGAATGGACTGAAGTGTAGTATTAGGTGCAGGAGAGAGTGGTGAATTTGTGGAATTCTCTGCCTCAGAAGGCAGTGGAGGCCAGTTCGTTGGATGCTTTCAAGAGAGAGCTGGATAGAGCTCTTAAGGATAGCGGAGTGAGGGGGTATGGGGAGAAGGCAGGAACGGGGTACTGATTGAGAGTGATCAGCCATGATCGCATTGAATGGCGGTGCTGGCTCGAAGGGCTGAATGGCCTACTCCTGCACCTATTGTCTATTGTCTATTGTCTATTGTAGAATTGATGATGATCATCTGTGCTTTGGCCGTTTGGTACGAGCTGTATGATTGCGTTTCTGGCTGTTGTATTCTGCTCGCCAACTGCCCTGTGTCCAAGTCCTCCACAAAACAATTTCTAAAATTGCTCACAGGAAATGCACAACAGAGGGTCTTGAGTGACCCATAACTTCATAAGTTCATAAGTGATAGGAGTAAACATAGAAACATAGCAAATAGGTGCAGGAGGAGGCCATTTGGCCCTTCGAGCCAGCACCGCCATTCATTGTAATTATGACCGATCATCTACAATCAGTAACCTGTGCCCTTTGGCATTTGGCCCTTCTAGTCTACTCCGCCATTCAATCATGGCTGATCTATCTCTCCCTCCTAACCCCATTCTCCCGCCTTCTCCCCGTAACCTCTTACACCCGTACTAGTCAAAAACCTGTCGATTAACACCTTAAAAATAACTTTTCACAAAATGCTGGAGTAACTCAGCAGGTCAGGCAGCATCTCAGGAGAGAAGGAATGGGTGACGTAAAAATAACCATCGACTTGGCCTCCACAACTGCCTGTGGCATCTTGGCCGGTGTGGACGAGTTGGGCCGAAGGGCCTGTTTCCGTGTAGGGTGACGCTACGATTCTAACTCACGCCATTTCTCCTTTTGCAGTAATTGGTTGCCAAGAAACATCTGAACCTCTGATGATGATTTTGATTGTTGTTGTTTCAGCAGGGATTCTCTGTACCTGCCGTAATTATACCAATCATTCCACTCCGCTGGTGGTCCCCAGGGCTGGCTGCATCTCCTGGTGTGGTCCCAAAGCCCACGGACCTAGAAAGCCCGTGTTCTGATCCCTGCTCTGCGGTGCTATGACGTGCTCTTAACATGAAAATGAAACGGAAGCAGAGATGCTGCCTCAGTTCACGAGGAGCACAAGAGCACAAGAACACAAGAAAATAGGAGCAGGAGGAGGCCAACCGGCCCCTCGAGCCCGCTCCGTCATTCAATACGATCATGGCTGATCCCACCCCAACCCCCTTCCCACTATCGCCCTTCTTCCCACCCAAAAGAACCGTGTGATCTCCTGGGAGAGGCGAAAAACCAGATAAAAACCCAGGCCAATTTGGGAATAAAAATCCGGGAAATTCCTCTCCGACCCCAAGCTAGGCGATCGAAACTTGTCCAGGAGATTACTCAGGTCTTACTATACTAACAATAGCTCATGTCCACTTCCCTGCCCGCTCCCTGTAACCCCTAATTCCCTTGTCTATTAAAAAACAATCTATTTCTGTTTTTAATTGATTTAACGTTCCTGCTTCCACAGCTCCCTGAGGCAGCGAATTCCACAGACTAACCACCCTCTGAGTGAAGATGTTTCTCCTCATCTCAGTTTTAAAAGAGCCCCCTCTTATTCTAAGACTATGCCCCCTAGTTCTGGTCTCCCTGATCATCGGAAACATCTTTAGCGCATCCACCCGATCAAGGCACCTTCAGCAACAGACTGGTTCCACCAAGATGCAGCACAGAACGCCACAGGAGATCCTTCTTCCCTGTGGTTATCAAACTGTACAACTCCTCCCCCTTCTGTCCTGGGGTAGACTGACTCCCCCTCCCCCCTGCCCCCCCCCCCCCTCTCCCACCGCCCCCCACTCTCCAAATCTTTGCACGTTCCCAATCCTTTCCACTCGTCACTTTAATTTCAATAGACAATAGACAATAGGTGTAGGAGTAGGCCATTCGGCCCTTCGAGCCCCTGCACCACCATTCAATGTGATCGTGGCTGATCATCTCATGTTTCATGCCTCTTGGGTTCTAAGACTTTTGGCAGATCAATTTCCCTCCTGGGATAAATAAAGTTTTTTGTTTTACTTTTAGAGATACAGCGCGGAAACAGGCCCTTCGGCCCACCGGGTCCGCGCCGACCAGCGATCCCCGCACACTAACACTATCCTACACACACACACACACACCAGGGACAATTTTTACATTTGCCAAGCCAATTTACCTACATACCTGTAGGTCTTTTGAGTGTGGGAGGAAATCGATGATCTCGGAGAAAACCCACACAGGTCACGGGGATAACGTGCAAACTCCGTACAGACAGCGCCCGTGGTCTGGGATTCAACCCGTGGTCTCCGGCGCTGCAAGCACTGTAAGGCAGCAGCTCTATTGCTGTACCAATGTGCCGACCTGTTCTATCGTATCGTATCGTATCGTATCAAATCGTATTGTATCATATCGTAACATATCATATCGTATCGTATCTTATCGTATCGTGTTGAAAGACTGGAGCGGCTAGGCTTGTATACACTGGAATTTAGAAGGATGAGAGGAGATCTTATCGAAACATATAAGATTATTAAGGGGTTGGACACGTTAGAGGCAGGAAACATGTTCCCAATGTTGGGGGAGTCCAGAACCAGGGGCCACAGTTTAAGAATAAGGGGTTAGCCATTTAGAACAGAGATGAGGAAAAACTTTTTCAGTCAGAGAGTTGTGAATCTGTGGAATTCTCTGCCTCAGAAGGCAGTGGAGGCCAATTCTCTGAATGCATTCAAGAGAGAGCTAGATAGAGCTCTTAAGGATAGTGGTGTCAGGGGGTATGGGGAGAAGGCAGGAACGGGGTACTGATTGAGAATGATCAGCCATGATCACATTGAATGGTGGTGCTGGCTCGAAGGGCCGAATGGCCTACTCCTGCACCTATTGTCTATTGTCTATTGTATCGTATCGTTATCAAATCATATCATTATCTTACAGAGGTATAACATATCATGAGGATAATAGATAGGGTGTATGCACCTGGTCTTTTTGCCAGGGTGGGATAATCAAGATCCAGAGGACTTAGGACTAAGGTGAGAGGGGCGAGATTTAATAGGAATATGAAGGCAACTTTTTCACTCAGAGAGTGGTGGGTATATGGAATGAGCTGCCAGAGGAGGTAGTTGAGACAGAATTCCTGCTAGGAAGATTCCTGCTAGAAAACGTGGGTGCATGATCATGTATGAACACCTGTAACTCCGCAGTTGGGGAAACACACAACGTTTGGTGTTCAGGCTTCTGGGCAATCAGGATTGATGTGTTTGCGCTTAATCTGTACCTGCAATAATGGGCCGAAGGGCCAGTTTCCGCGCTGCACAACCTTACGAGTCTATGATTCGACAACTGGATACGAAAACATTTTTTTGGGGGATGGCAAAAGGCCTGAAAGGTGTGATGTAAATATAATTTTAGAAGCAGATGGCAAACACTGCCTGGGGGTGCTGATATTTGCTTGCCTACCGCTTTGGAAAATTCATCGAAAAAAACATTTTTTTTTTTTTTTAATTAAAATTTTTGAAAAGCATATGTACAAATAGAAATAAAAGACACATTTGTTACAAAGTTCTTACATAGCTTCAATTTTTAAATTTTTAAAGAGAGAAAATAAAAAATAAAGAAGGAAAAAAAAACAAAAACAAAAAAAAAACTATAAACTATTGGGAAGAGAGAATAAGAGGATTAAAATAAAATATATAACTATAAAAATTAAAGGTAGTAGATCTGGGAGACAATAACCACAGTTGTACATCCAACCCTTAACTCAAGTTTCAACTTTTAATTTTAAATTTTTATTTTAGTCCTGTGCCAAACCCATTTACTTTTCTAAAAATTCAATAAATGGAGACCATATTTTAAAAAATAACTCAGGTTTGTCAATTAAGGCAAATCTTATTTTTTCCAAATGCAGGGTCTCTGTCATTTCCGTAGTCCACATTTTAATTGTGGGGGTTATTGGTTTTTTCCAAAATTTAAGTATTAATTTTTTCGCAGTTATTAGACTGTAATCAAGAAAATGTACCTGACTTGTACAGATGGCAAACACTGCCTGGGGGGCTGATATTTGCTTGCCTACCGCTTTGGAAAATTCATCGAAAAAAACATTTTTAATAAAGTTTCCAACTCACGAGACACTGAAGAAAGCAGAGACAAAGACCAAGCCACAAACCTGAAATCTTTTGTGGGCACAAAAGGCTGGAGTAACTCAGCGGGTCAGACAGCATCTCTGGAGACAGAGATGCTGTCTGACCCGCTGAGTTACTCCAGGTTTTTGTGTGGATCTTCGACTTAAACTAAACTGTCTCCAGCACCTGCAGTTCCTTCCGACACTGGAATCTTTTATGTCTGGTATATAATTTTAGGAAATTCTGGACAACCCACTCAGACTACTATTAATTATGCCTTTTGTACCTTACAGCCAATATCAACACAGTTTAATAGTGTGTCTGCAATTACAAAGAGCAGGATAAGAGGCAGTGTTTAAGGATAAAGCTTCATCCATACATTCCTAATGTGCTTCATTGCCATCCCCTCAGTAACACCTCCGCAAATCATGATCACACGTTAAACTTGATTACACCTGCAAACAATGAACATGAAGATATGGCCATAAGGTAATAGGAGCAGAATTAGGCCCTTCAGCCCATCAAGCCTACTCCGCCATTGAATCATGGCTGATCTATCTCTCCCTCCTAACCCCATTCTCCTGCCTTCTCCCCACCACCCCTGACACCCGCACCAATCAAGAATCTATCTATCTCTGCCTTAAAAATATCCACTGACTTGGCCTCCACAGCCTTCGGTGGCAGAAAATTCCGCAGATTCACCGCCCTCCGACTAAAGAAATTCCTTCTCATCTCCTTCCTAAAAGAATGTCATTTAATTCTGAGGCTGTGGCCTCTAGTCCTAGACTCTCCCACTAGTGGAAACGTCCTCTCCACATCCACTCTATCCAGGCCTTTCACTATTCGGTCAGTTTCAATGAGGTCCCCCCACATCCCGCTGAACTCCAGCGAGTACAGGCCCCAGTGCCGACAAACACTCATCATCGGTTAACCCATTCATTCCCGGGATCGTTCTTGTAAACCTCCTCTGGACCCTCTCCGGAACCAACACATCCTTCCCCAGATACGGCGCCCAAAACTGCTCACAATGCTCCAAATGCGGCCTGACCAGCGCCTTGTACAGCCTCGGCATTATATCCCTGTTTTGTATTCTATCTCCCTTAAAATGAATGCTAACTTCTTACTTCATCAGAGCTCTAACACAAGCTGAAGATCATGACTGATTGTGTGATCTCAAATGACCTTGTAGTCTGCTAGCATTCCATTATAGACAATAGACAATAGGTGCAGGAGTAGGCCATTCGGCCCTTCGAGCCAGCACCGCCATTCAATGTGATCATGGCTGATCATTCTCAATCAGTACCCCGTTCCTGCCTTCTCCCCGTACCCCCTGACTCCGCTATCCTTAAGAGCTCTATCTAGCTCTCTCTTGAATGCATTCAGAAAATTGGCCTCCACTGCCTTCTGAGGCAGAGAATTCCACAGATTCACAACTCTCTGACTGAAAAGGTTTTTCCTCATCTCCGTTCTAAATGGCCTACCCATTATTCCTAAACTGTGGCCCCTGGTTCTGGACTCCCCCAACATTGGGAACATGTTTCCTGCCTCTAACTTGTCCAACCCCTTAATAATCTTATTCCTAATATTGAGTATAGGAGCAGGGAGGTTCTGCTGCAGTTGTACAGGGCCTTGGTGAGACCTCACCTGGAGTATTGTGTACAGTTTTGGTCTCCTAATCTGAGGAAAGACATTCTAGCCTTAGAGGGAGTACAGAGAAGGTTCATCAGATTGATCCCTGGGATGGCAGGACTTTCATATGAAGAAAGACTGGATAGACTAGGCTTATACTCGCTGGAATTTAGAAGACTGAGGGGGGATCTTATTGAAACATATAAAATTCTTAAGGGGTTGGAGAGGCTAGATGCGGGAAGATTGTTCCCGATGTTGGGGAAGTCCAGAACCAGGGGTCACAGCTTAAGGATAAGGGGGAAGTCTTTTAGGACCGAGATGAGAAAACATTTCTTCACACAGAGAGTGGTGAGTCTGTGGAATTCTCTGCCACAGAAGGTAGTTGAGGCCAGTTCATTGGCTATATTTAAGAGGGAGTTAGATGTGGCCCTTGTGGCTAAAGAGATCAGGGGGTATGGAGAGAAGGCAGGTACAGGTTACTGAGCTGGATGATCAGCCATGATCATATTGGATGGCGGTGCAGGCTCGAAGGGCCGAATGGCCTCCTCCTGCACCTATTTTCTATGTTTCTATGTTTTCTATGACACATTCTTTTTCCTAATATGGACACAAAGTGTTGGAGTAACTCAGAGGGTCAGGCAGCATCTCAGCCTGAAGAAGGGTCCTGACTCATGCTTCTTCCCCCAGAGATGCTGCCTCACCCGCTGCGTGACTCCAGCACTTTGTGTCCTTTTTGGTAAACCAGCATCTGCAGTTCCTCATGTCCTGATCTCAATGCCTCATCTGTATTTACAAGTGGGACTGTCTTCCTTGGAGCACAGGAGAAATGAGGGGTGATCTTAGAGAGGTGTATAAAACCGTGAGAGGAATAGATCGGGTAGATGCACATGGTCTCCTGGCCAGAGTAAGGGAATCGAGGACCAGAGGACATAGGTTGAAGTTGAAGGTGAAGGGGAAAAGATTTAAGAGGAATCTGAGTGGTAATTTTTTCACACAAAGGGTGGTGGGTGTACGGAACAAGCTGCCAGAGGAGGTAGTTGAGGCTGGGACTATCCCAACGTTTAAGAAACAGTTAGACAGGTACATGGATAGGACAGGTTTGGAGGGATGTGGACCAAACACAGGCAGGTGGGACTAGTGTAGATGGGACATGTTGGCCGGTGTGGGCAATTTGGGCCAAAGGGCCTGTTTCCACGCTGTATCACTCTATGACTCTATGCCTCTATGGTAGCTTAGAGCATAGAGTTTGAATTCTGTTTCATACACGGTCCTGTATTTGCCCCATCCTTACACTGTGTGGGATAATAATACTCCAGCAGGAAATATGAAGCTGAAACATGTTGTTCCAATGTCGAGACAAAAAATGGAAACCTGTAAAAAGACTGGATAAATGTGAAAATTGTCATGTTTTTACAAAAAAGTCAACATTGGAATATAACATTATAAATCAAAGGGGAATGAAAGTGCAAAGATTTAAGAGCTTTGTGTGAACTCAAAGAGTGATAAAATATAGCCCGGTAATTTGCTTAAAGGTTTAAGTATATAATGTTGGAGTGTAATGTACAGTAAAAGTTTTTGAGCAACTTACATGAGTTGATGAAGGCCTGACATGTGACTTTACACAAATTCTCCCGGATATTATTATAGAATTTTTAAAAATAGTAATGAAACAAAATAGTTAATGGTCTTAACTAAATAGATACAGTAGACATTCCATTGGTTTAATCAGGAAAGGTATTAGGGTGACTATTCAATTAAATGAAAGAATTATAGCCAGCGTATATATGTTCATAGGTTCGAGGAGCAGAATTAGGCCATTCGGCCCATCAAGTCTACTCCACCATTCAATCATGGCTGATCTATTTTTCCCTCTCAACCCCATTCTCCTGCCTTCTCCCCAAAACCCCTGACACCCGTACTAATTAACATATAGGGTGATACATAGAAACATAGAAAATAGGTGCAGGAGGAGGCCATTTGGCCCTTTGAGCCAGCACCGCCATTCAATATGATCATGGCTGATCATCCACAATCAGTAACCTGTGCCTGCCTTCTCCCCATATCTCTTGATTCCACTAGCCCCTAGAGCTCTATCTATACGACATGGGTAGCTTTAAAAAATGGAACATATCTGACTGATGGGTAATGAAATTGATTTGCAGACAAGAATAGAACGTTTACAAAACCTGGGAAGAGCTTAGAGTCATAATGTCATAGAATGATACAGAGTGGTAAGAACTTGCCCACACCGGTCAACATGTCCCAGCTGCACTAGTCCCACCTGCCCGCGTTTGGTCCATATCCCTCCAAACCTGTCCTATCCAAGTTCCTGTCCAACTGTTTCTTAAACGTTGGGATAGTCCCAGACTCAACTACCTCCTCCGGCAGCTCGTTCCATACACCCACCACCCTCTGTGTGAAAAGGTTACCCCTCAGATACTTACTAAATCTTTTCCCCTTCACCTTCAACCTCTGTCCTCTTGCAGTTGAAAATTCTCTTTAAAAAATATATATTTGAGCTGGCAAGAATTTCATTGTACCTCAGAGAATTTGGGTAAATGATAAAAGTTTATGAGATTTCGTTTATAATGAAGCAGGTAGCGCCATCTACTGCATGCTTCATTAAACAGATTTTTTATTCGGATAGCCTTTCTTACCGAACAGAAGATAGACACAAAATGCTACACACTCAACTGACTTATTTTAAGGGAAATTAATACCATGCAGGGGATAGTTTAGTTTAGTTTAGTTTAGAGATACAGCGTGGAAACAGGTCCTTCGGCCAATCGAGTCCGTACCGACCACTGATCCAAGTCATGTAAGAAAATAACTGCAGATGCTGGTACAAATCGAAGGTATTTATTCACAAAATGCTGGAGTAACTCAGCAGGTCAGGCAGCATCTCAGTCTGAAGAAGGGTCTCGACCCGAAACGTCACCCATTCCTTCTCTCCTGAGATGCTGCCTGACCTGCTGAGTTACTCCAGCATTTTGTGAATAAATACTGATCCAAGTCAAGTCAAGTCAAGTTTATTTGTCACATACACATACAAGATGTGCAGTGAAATGAAGTTACCCACAGTCCAGCAATAGAGCATTAAAAAATAAGCCATTTCACACACACACACTCACACACACACACACACACACACACACACACAGAATCACAAACCAACACGAAACAAAAAAAAGAAACATCCATCACAGTGAGTCTCCTCCAGTCACCTCCTCACTGTGATGGAAGGCCAGAATGTTTTTTCTCTTCCCCTGCCGTCTTCTCCCGCGGTCAGGCTGTTGAAGTTGCCACGTTCCAGGCTGCGCCGGACAGTGAAAGGCCCCACACACTAACGCTATCTTACGCACACTAGCGGACAATTTACACTTATACCAAGCCAGTTAACCTACAAACCAGTCTTGAGGAAAACCCACCCAGGTCACTGGGGGAACGCACAAACTCCGTACGGACAGCACCTGTAGACGGGATCGAACCCGGGTCTCCGGCGCTGCAAGCGCTGTAAGACAGCAACTCTGCCGCTGCGCCACCGAGACGCCACTTTTATGTCAACGGACTGGATAACCACAGGGATGGGAAGGATTTAGAAATTATTCATTGGCCGTGAGAAGATGATGAGCAACAATGATATTCGGGACCCCCATGATGATCTGTCTGAAGAAGGGTCTCGACCCGAAACGTCGCCCATTAAGTCTGAAGAAGGGTCTCGACCCGAAACGGCACCCATTCCTTCTCTCCTGAGATGCTGCCTGACCTGCTGAGTTACTCCAGCATTTTGTGAATAATTACCTTCGATTTGTACCAGCATCTGCAGTTATTTTCTTATACTATATGTCTCTGCCCCTAGGGTCATCTGGTCAACTGACCCTGCATGAACCTCTTTTGCACTTTACCTTGTTTCCTTTATCTTTGTTGTTTTTGTTTTCGCTGTGATTTATTTATATATTTTATAGCGTCGATATTGAAGTGACATTCTTAATCTCGTTGTACTTGTACAATGACAATAAAGATATTGTATTGTATTGTATTTCACAGCCTGGGATTTTATTTTGCGTTAAATGTTATTCCATCCTGTATCTGTACATGGCGGAAGGCTTGATTGTGATCAATTTATAGTCTTTCCGCCGACTGGATAGTGCGTAACAAAGACTTATCACTGTATTTATTCACAAAATGCTGGAGTAACTCAGCAGGTCGGGCAGCATCTCGGGAGAGAAGGAATGGGTGACGTTTCGGGTCGAGACCCTTCTTCAGACTGATGTCAGGGGGGCGGGACAAAGGAAGGATATAGGTGGAGACAGGAAGATAGAGGGAGATCTGGGAAGGAGGAGGGGAAGGGAGGGACAGAGGAACTATCTAAAGTTGGAGAGGTAGATGTTCATACCACTGGGCTGCAAACTGCCCAGGCGAAATATGAGGTGCTGTTTCTCCAATTTCCGGTGGGCCTCACTATGTCACTGGAGGAGGCCCATGACAGAAAGGTCAGACTGGGAATGGGAGGGGGAGTTGAAGTGCTCAGCCACCGGGAGATCAGTTTGGTTAATGCGGACCGAGCGCAGGTGTTGAACGAAGCGATCGCCGAGCCTGCGCTTGGTTTTGCCGATGTAAATAAGTTGACATCTAGAGCAGCGGATGCAATAGATGAGGTTGGAGGAGATGCAGGTGAACCTGTACGTCGGCACATGTGACAATAAACTAAACTGAACTAAACAGCACCTTGCACTAGGCAGCACCTGCAGTTCCCGGTTAGCGAGGAGAGGGACGATGGTTAGCTGGACGATACGGATCGAGACGATGTCCTGCAGCCAGGGCAACAGGCCTTTAAATCCAGCTGCAGCTTGGACTTTGGTGCCAAGCCTGGCCCCTCTTACATACATACCGTCTCAGTGGGTTATTTCTATGCACGTTGCACCTAATCTGGAATTGTGCTTATGTGCTTATTTGGTGCGGCACGGTGGCACAGCAGTAGAGTTGCTGCCTTACAGCGAATGAAGCGCCGGAGACCCGGGTTCGATCCCGACTACGGGCGCCGCCTGTACGGAGTTTGTATGTTCTCCCCGTGACCTGCGTGGGTTTTCTCCGAGATCTTCGGTTTCCTCCCACACTCCAAAGACGTACAGGTTTGTAGGTTAATTGGCTTGGTAAATGTAAAAATTGTCCCTGGTGTGTGTAGGATAGTGTTAATGTGCGGGGATCGCTGGTCGGCGCGGACCCGATGGGCTGAAAGGGCCTGTTTCTGCGCTGTATCACTAAACTAAACTAGAGTTGCTGCCTTACAGTGCTTTACCTGTGGCAGGTCACAATAAAACACTCTTGAATATACCTTTTGCCTGAAGGGAGAGGGGAGAAGAGAGAGTGATTTTGTTTTATGTGGAAGGCAGGCACAAAATGTTGGAGTAACTCAGCGGGACAGGCAGCATCTCAATAGACAATAGGTGCAGGAGGAGGCCATTCGGCCCTTCGAACCATCACCAACATTCAATGTGATCGTGGCTGATCATTCTCAATCAGTACCCCGTTCCTGCCTTCTCCCCATACCCCCTGACTCCGCTATCCTTAAGAGCTCTATCTAGCTCTCTCTTGAATGCATTCAGAGAATTGGCCTCCACTGCCTTCTGAGGCAGAGAATTCCACAGACTCAGGAGAGAAGGAACGGGTGACGTTTTCGGGGTCGAGACCCTTCTTCAGTGTCGACGTTTCAGGTCGATCAAATCCCGAGCAAACAGACTTAAGAACAGTTTTTACCCCAGGGCCATACGAGAACTGAACACTACCTTCTGCACTAGGCAACACTGTTAAAACTTTTGTACTTAATATAATTGTATTTATTTGTTTTTGCATTTATTGCATATATATGTTTTTACGCACCGTCAGGATTGGCTATTTTTTAAATTTCGTTGTACTCGTTGCAATGACAATAAATGAATATTATTATTATTATTATTATTATTATTATTATTATTATTAATGTACGTTTGATGTTTTCTGTGCGTTGTTGGGTTTGTGGTTGCAATGTCACTGAGTTGCCACACGCTGGCTCAGGTGGAGTTGCAGCCTGGTCATCCGGCACATGGAGGGCAGCAGTGGTCCAGGAGAGGAGGAGGAGGAGGACGGAACGTCGCCCTCTTGCCAGCCCCGAGACATTGTGGACAAGCCGGGCAGACGCTGAATGAACCTCAGCCTGGGTTAAAGCCGAAGGCGGACGCAAAATGCCGGCGTGACTCAGCGGGACAGCCAATGGAATGTTGGCCTTTATAACAAGAGGAGTTGAGTATCGGAGCAAAGAGGTCCTTCTGCAGTTGTACAGGTCCCTAGTGAGACCGCACCTGGAGTACTGTGTGCAGTTTTGGTCTCCAAATTTGAGGAAGGATATTCTTGCTATGGAGGGCGTGCAGCGTAGGTTCACTAGGTTAATTCCCGGAATGGCGGGACTGTCGTACGTTGAAAGACTGGAGCGACTAGGCTTGTATACACTGGAATTTAGAAGGATGAGAGCGGATCTTATCGAAACGTATAAGATTATTAAGGGGTCGGACACGTTAGAGGCAGGAAACATGTTCCCAATGTTGGGGGAGTCCAGAACAAGGGGCCACACATTTTAAGAATAAGGGGTCGGCCATTTAGAACGGAGATGAGGAAAAACTTTTTCAGTCAGAGAGTTGTGAATCTGTGGAATTCTCTGCCTCAGAAGGCAGTGGAGGCCAATTCTCTGAATGCATTCAAGAGAGAGCTAGATAGAGGAGTCAGGGGGTATGGGGAGAAGGCAGGAACGGGGTACTGATTGAGAATGATCAGCCATGATCACATTGAATGGCGGTGCTGGCTCGAAGGGCCGAATGGCCTCCTCCTGCACCTATTGTCTATTGTCTGAGGACAGACAGAGGCAACATGCACATGCAGAAATGTAACGATGTGGGGAACAGAGGTGAGGCGTCTGCTGAGGACAGAGCCAAGTCAAGTCAAGTTTATTTGTCACATACACATACACGATGTGGAATGAAAGTGGAATGAAAGTGGCAATGCCTGCGGATTGTGCAAAAAAATTTACAATTACAGCATACAATTTTAAATTAATACAGAAAATAAAATTTAGTCCCTGGAGTTATAATAGTTAACAGTCCTGATGGCCTGTGGGAAGAAACCCCGTCTCATCCTCTCCGTTGTCACAGCGTGACAGCGGAGGCGTTTGCCTGACCGTAGCAGCTGGAACAGTCCGTTGCTGGGGTGGTAGGGGTCCCCCATGATCTTACTTGCTCTGGATCTGCACCTCCTGATGTATAGGTCCTGCAGGAGGGCGAGTGTAGTTCCCATGGTGCGTTCTGCCGAACGCACTACTCTCCGCAGGGCCATCCTGTCCTGGGCAGAGCTGTTCCCAAACCAGACTGTGATGTTGCCGGACAGGATGCTCTCTACAGCCCCAGAGTAGAAGCACTGAAGGATCCTCAGAGACACTGTGAATTTCCTCAGCTGTCTGAGGTGATAAAGGCACTGCTTTGCCTTACCCACCAGTGCGGCAATGTGCGTACACCAACATCTACAATTCCTTGTGTCTCTCAGGCTGTGTTGCAAACGTGTTTATTTGTTCCCTGTTCTTTACTTGCAGGTGACTTTGACTTTGAGTGTTAACCTTGACAAGGGTCCTATTCATTCAGAGGAACAAATGCTACAGCCATCGATTTGAGCCTGCCATGGATGTCCAGAACGATAGTGTCCCTGAGCTGGAGATTCATCGTGTAGATCAGGTTAGTTCATGCCTAATATTCTTTGGGGAAGTCGTGAGGGTGTTGATCTACAGGTTAAATTAGCTTCAGGAAGGAATTGCAGATGCTGGTTTAAACCAAAGACAGACACGAAAAGCTGCAGTAACTCAGCGGGTCAGACAGCATCTCTGAAGAAAAGGAATAGATGACGTTTTGGGTCTTCAGAAGGCTCTCGACCTGAAACGTCAAAAGGTATCATAAAATGCTGGAGTAACTCAGTGGGTCAGGCAGCATCTCGGAGAGAAGGAATGGGCGACGTTTTTGGGTCGAGACCCTTCTTCTGACTGGTGTCAGGGGGGGCGGGACAAAGAAAGGATATAGGTGGAGACAGGAAGACAGTGGGAGAACTGGGAAGGGGGAGGGGAAGAGAGGGACAGAGGAGCTATCTAAAGTTAGAGAAGTCAATGTTCATACCGCTGGGATGTAAGCTGCCCAAGCGAAATATGAGATGCTGTTCCTCCAATTTACGATGGGCCTCACTATAACTGCTGTTCCTCCAATTTCCGTGATCTGAAACGTCACCTAGTCCTTCTCTCCAGAGATGCTATCTGACCCGTGGAGTTACTCCAGCATTTTGTGTCTATCTTTAGTGTGAGTGGGTGATCGATGGTCAGCATAGTCTCGGTGGGCCGAAGGGCCTGTTTCCACGCTGTCTATCGGAACCGAACAGAACATGCTCCCTGACCCGCTGAGTTACTCCAGCTTTTTGCGCCCATCTTCGATTAAATTTGCCTTTGGCCTTAAATCTCGTTGCTTCTCTGCTGGGACAGTGACTGAGCTCAGGTTCAGTCTTGTTCCCATTTTGCATCCTGCACAATAAGCAAATGACAGCAAGGTAAGCTCATTCCACCTTCCATCTCACGATTGAAAGAATCTCGTTAAAAACAAAATCGTTGTTCCATGGCCCCCTACTGTACTCCCTGTACACACATGACTGTGGGGCCAGGTTCAGCTCAAACTCCATCATCAAGTTTGCTGATGACACTGTGGTGGTGGGCCGGATCTCCGATAACGATGAGAAGGCCTACCGGGAGGAGGTGGCTGATCTGGCACTCTGGTGTCAGGACAATAGCCTCCTCTTGAATGGCACTAAAACGAAGGAGCTGATTGTAGAGTTTAGAAAGGCTCAACATCCAAGGACGTACATGGGTGGAGATAAATGGGTCTACTGTGGATAGGGTGAGCAGCTTTAAATACCTGGGAGTCCGCATCACAGAGGATCTGACATGGACAACACACATTGCCGCACTGGTGAGTAAGGCAAGGCAGCGCCTTTACCACCTCAGACAGTTGAGGAAATTTAGAGTCTCTCTGAGGATCCTTCAGTGCTTCTACTCTGATGCTGTAGAAAGCATCTTGTCCGGGAACATCTCAATCTGGTTTGGGAACAGCACTGCCCAGGACAGGAAGGCTCTGCGGAGAGTAGTGCGTTTGGCTGAACGCACTATGGGAACTACACTCGCCCCCCTGCAGGACCTATACATCAGGAGGTGCAGATCCAGAGCCAGCAAGATTATGAGGGACCCCTGCCACCCCAGCAACGGACTGTTCCAGCTGCTACGGTCAGGCAAACGCCTCCGCTGTCACGCTGTGAAAACATAGAGGATGAGACGGAGTTTCTTCCCACAGGCCATCAGGACTGTCAACTCTCACATCACCAGGGACTAATTTAATCTACTGTATTAATTTATTTTTTGTTGAATTTTTTTTTTTTTTTCTATTCTGTTTTGTAGTTTAGCACAATCCGCAGGCATTGCCACTTTCATTTCACTGCACATCTTGTATATGTATGTGACAAATAAACTTGACTTAACTTGATTATAGAGATACAGCACGGAAATTGACCCTTTTGCCCATTGAGCCTCTGCCAACAATTAACCAACCATTTTCACTAATCCAACATCAATCCCAATTTGATATGCTTTCTACCTTCAGTCTGAAGAAAGCCAATGGAATGTTGGCCTTCATAACAAGAGGAGTTGAGTATAGGAGCAAAGAGGTCCTTCTGCAGTTGTACAGGGCCCTAGTGAGACCGCACCTGGAGCACTGTGTGCAGTTTTGGTCTCCAAATTTGAGGAAGGGTATTCTTGCTATTGAGGGCGTGCAGCGTAGGTTTACTAGGTTAATTCCCCAAATGGCGGGACTGTCATATGTTGAAAGACTGGAGCGACTAGGCTTGTATACACTGGAATTTAGAAGGATGAGAGGGGATCTTATCGAAACGTATAAGATTATTAAGGGGTTGGACACGTTAGAGGCAGGAAACATGTTCCCAATGTTGGGGGAGTCCAGAACCAGGGGCCACAGTTTAAGAATAAGGGGTAAGCCATTTAGAACAGAGATGAGGAAAAACTTTTTCAGTCAGAGAGTTGTGAATATGTGGAATTCTCTGCCTCAGAGGGCAGTGGAGGCCAATTCTCTGAATACATTCAAGAGAGAGCTAGATAGAGCTCTTAAGGATAGCGGAGTCAGGGGGTATGTGGAGAAAGCAGGAACGGGGTACTGATTGAAAATGATCAGCCATGATCACATTGAATGGCGGTGCTGGCTTGAAGGGCCGAATGGCCTACTCCTGCACCTATTGTCTATTGTCTATTGTCTAAGAGTTTTGAAGGGTTTTGAAATTCCTTTTCTCCAGAGATGCTGCCTGTCCCGCTGAGTTACTCTAGCAGTTTGTGTCTATCTTCGGTCTAAACCAGCATCTGCAATCCCTCCCGACACTAACACAGAAGAATCATCGATTTCCACTACTTTACATTAGCACCCAAATAAAAATGCTAATCCATGATACGTTCACGAAATATAGTTTGTTCCAGTTTGTAATCATTTACATTATTCCTTGTTAATCCATTTCCTTCAAAACTGAAGTGGGAAAAAACTTTTTCAGTCAGAGTGGTGAAGGTGTGGAATTCTCTGCCTCAGAAGGCAGTGGAGGCCAGTTCGTTGGATGCTTTCAAGAGAGAGCTGGATAGAGCTCTTAAGGATAGCGGAGTGAGGGGGTATGGGGAGAAGGCAGGAACGGGGTACTGATTGAGAGTGATCAGCCATGATCGCATTGAATGGCGGTGCTGGCTCGAAGGGCTGAATGGCCTACTCCTGCACCTATTGTCTATTGTCTATAATGGAGGCCAATTCACTGGATGAATTTAAAAGAGAGTTAAATAGAGCTCTAGAGGCTAGCGGAATCAAGGGATATGGGGAGAGTATAAGAAAATAACTGCAGATGCTGGTACAAATCGATTTATTCACAAAATGCTGGAGTAACTCAGCAGGTCAGGCAGCATCTCGGGAGAGAAGGAATGGGTGACGTTTCGGGTCGAGACCCTTCTTCAGACTGATATGGGGAGAGGGCAGGCACGGGTTACTGATTGTGGATGATCAGACATGATCACAATGAATGGTGGTGCTGGCTCGAAGGGCCAAATGGCCTCCTCCTGCACCTATTTTCTATGTTTCTATGTAACACACCTTTGCCTATTGGTATTTTGGATCAGTTTGTTTCATTTGTATCCGATTTAATATTTTCAAAGTGATAGTCTCTCTCTCATGCTAGTTCTGAGATAATGCACCATTACTGAATTTTGCTTTCTTCCTTTTAGGCTCCAGCAACTGTGTATTACATCCCTAACTTTATCACTGTGTCAGAAGGAAATTATCTTATGCGGAAGGTATGTTACTGCACTTTGATTCCAGAGTAATAAAATTAATTGATTCAGAGAAAATGTTTGGAGCCCTGCTTATAGTGTTCTCTCTTAACTGAGGTTCTGTTTTTCATTTGGTTGGACTCATAGAGTCTTGTAGTGTGGAAACAGGCCCTTCGGCCCATCTTGCCCACACCGGCCCACACGTCCCATCTACTCTAGTCCCACCTGCCTGCATTTGGCCCATATCCCTCCAAACCCGTCCTATCCATGTACCTGTCGAATTGTTTCTTAAACGTTGCGATAGTCCCTGCCTCAACTACCTCCTCCGGCAGCTCGTTCCACACACCCGCCACCCTTTCTGTGAGAATGTTACCCCTCGGATTCAACCCCCCCCAAGCCTCACTTTAAACCTATGTCTTCTGGATTTCTACACTGGGCAAAAGACTGCGTGTTTACCCGATCTATTCCTCTCATGTTTTTGTACACCTCTATAAGATTGCCCCTCATCCTCCTGCGCTCCAAGGAAAAGAGTCCGAGCCTGCTCAACCTCTCCCTCTAGCTCAGGCCCTCGAGTCCTGGCAACATCCTCGTGACTAGTCAAGTCAAGTCAAGTCAAGTCAATTTTATTTGTATAGCACATTTAAAAACAACCCACGTTGACCAAAGTGCTGTACATCTGTTTAGGTACTAAGGAAAAAAAATAAATGAAACATACAGTAGCACACGAACATATCAGCACATACAAAACAGTTCACAGCGCCTCCTTAATGGGCCTCAAACGCTAGGGAGTAGAAATAGGTTTTGAGTCTGGACTTAAAGGAGTCGATGGAGGGGGCAGTTCTGATGGGGAGAGGGACTACACAAACTCTTACCTGCACATGGATACATGAACCAACAATGTCCTCCAGTCATAGAGTCCTGGAGAGCCATAGAGTCATACAGCATGGAAACAGGCCCTTCGGCCCAACTCGCCCACACCGGCCAACAATGTCCCAGCTACACTAGTCCCACCTGCCTGCGCTTGGTCCATATCCCTCCAAACCTGTCCTATCCATGTACCTGTCTAACTGTTTCTTAAACGATAGGATAGTCCCTGCCTCAACTACCTCCTCTGGCAGCTTGTTCCATACACTTGTTCCATACATACATACACTGTGTCAAAAAATTACCCCTCGGATTCCTATTAAATCTTTTCCCCTTCACCTTGAACCTATGTTCTCTGGTCCTCGATTCCTCTACTCTGGGCAAAAGACTCTGTGCATCTACCCGATCTATTCCTCTCATGATTTTCTACACCTCTATAAGATCATCCCTCATCCTCCTGCGCTCCAGGGAATAAACCAGGAGCAGTTCTGCAGAGACAAGACCATGAAGCTCAGTGAAGCCAGTTGATCGAATATCACTGTACCTTAATTGGTACACGTGTGGCGGCCTGTGGGGATTAGGCCAGTCCCTGGGTCGAACCCCTCAGTACTGGATGGACAGGTCTGTGATGGCCCGAGGCTAGGGGTTTCCCTGGAGGGGTTTGGTGGCATTGGTTTGTCTGCCCTGTAGTGTGTGGATGCAGTAATCTTTATTAAATGACCCTCTCAGTAGTTGCCTGGCGTCTAGCCTTATTTCAGGTCCGGACATTCGCACCGCTACACACGTGACAATAAAAGACCTTTGATCTTTGGATTTATCCTCCGCTGATGGCCATAGATCTGCTTCTTTGCAAGGGAAGCTTATCTCAAGAGAGAGCTAGATAGAGCTCTTAAGGATAGCGGAGTCAGGGGGTATGGGGAGAAGGCAGGAACGGGGTACTGATTGAGAATGATCAGCCATGATCACATTGAATGGCGGTGCTGGCTCGAAGGGCCGAATGGCCTACTCCAGCACCTATTGTCTATGGTGCCTCTCTGGACGAAGAGTACAATAGGTCAGTATCAAGAGCTTCTTGTATCGGGACATAGTTTGTCTCAAATTACTTTGATGACTTCACAGTTGCATCTTTTTGCTGTTGGTGTTCCTTATTATTTTACAAGTTGTTTCTCTTTCAGGTTTATAACTCACCGAAACCTAAATGGACTCAGTTGTCAGGAAGAAGACTACAGAACTGGGGTGAGGGAAGACCTGAGTGATGGGAGGATGAACCTTCCCTTGATTGAATGTGTGCGTAGGTGGATTATTGAGGGAGAAGATGCTTTTATAAAGTTGGATGAATTATCCCACATTCAGTCTAACAACCAGAAGGGAAGACTTTTCATGACTTTTTTTCTTTCATGTGAGAGCTTTGATGGTGAAGATAGGGTTGCCAACTATCTCGCTCCCAGATAAGGGACAAGGTGACGTCACCGCCCAGCGCCCCACGTGACCTCACCCAGCCAGCGACCACGTGCTCCGCTCCACCAAATGGCGGCCACCCGGGCCGGGAGGTGGGTTGCTACGCAACCTCCGTTAGGCGGCTCCCGGGCCTACACTGACTGGACCTACATTGACTGGAGTGTCCGGGCCTACAGTGTCGAGGCCTACAGTGTCCGGGCCTACAGGGCCCCCTGGGCCTAATAAGGAACAAGGGCGGTCCCGTACGGGATAACCAAATTTAGCCCATGGTGGCGCAGCGGTAGAGCTACTGCCTTACAGCGCCAAGAGACCTGGGTTTGATCCTGACTACGGGTGCTGTCTGTACGGAGTTTGTACGTTCTCCCCGTGACCTGCGTGGTTTTTCTCCGAGAGCTTCGGTTTCCTCCCACACTCCAAAGACGTGCAGGTTTGTGGGTTCATTGGCTTGGTGTAAATGGAAAGGTGTCCCCAGTGTGTGTAGGGAGGTGTCAGTGTGCGGGGATCACTGGTCAGACTGAAGAAGGGTCCCGACCCGAAACGTCACCTATTCCTTTTCTCCTGAGATGCTCTCTGACCCGCTGAGTTACTGCAGCTTTTTGTGTCTATCTACCTGTGCAAATGTTTCTTAAACGTTACGATTAGTAGCTGCCGGAATCTTAATTAATTACTTTTCCTTGTCTTCTGCAGGAGGTTTGCCTCACCCAAGGGGCATGCTTGCTGAAAAGCTACCCGAATGGCTGGACAAGTACTCCAGGAGAATCTCATCCATGAATGCTTTCTCAGGGAAAGTTGCTAATCACGTCTTGGTTAACGAGTACAATCCTGGTGAAGGAATAATGGTACAAGTGTGACTCAGCCAAATCAACCTGCTGGTTTCAAATGCTTTCAAATTTCATATTCGGCAAAATTATAAATTCATGTTGCTCAGCTAAATTAGAAGGACGAGAGGAGATCTTATCGAAATGTATAGGATTATTAAGGGGTTGGACACGTTAGAGGCAGGAAACATGTTCCCAATGTTGGGGGAGTCCAGAACAAGGGGCCACAGTCTAAGAATAAGGGGTAGGCCATTTAGAACTGAGATGAGGAAAAACATTTTCAGTCAGAGAGTTGTGAATCTGTGGAATTCTCTGCCTCAGAAGGCAGTGGAGGCCAATTCTCTGAATGCATTCAAGAGAGAGCTAGATAGAGCTCTTAAGGATAGTGGAGTCAGGGGGTATGGGGAGAAGGCAGGAACGGGGTACTGATTGAGAATGATCAGCCATGATCACATTGAATGGCGGTGCTGGCTCGAAGGGCCGAATGGCCTCCTCCTGCTCCTATTGTCTAAATGTGAAATATATATATATAAAACACAAAATGCCGGTGTAACTCAGCGGGACAGGCAGCATCTCTGGAGAGAAGGAATGGACGACGCTTCGGGTCGAAACCGTTCTTCAGTCCCGAAATGTCATCTGTTCCTTCTCTCCAGAGATGCTGCCTGACCTGCTGAGTTACTCCAGCATTTTGTGTTTTATATACATATATATATTTATATTTAGCTGAGCCACATGAAACATGGGAGGCCGCCATTGGTGGAGCGGGAGCACGTGGCTGGGTGAGGTCACGTGGGGCGCGGGGCGGTGACGTCACCCTTTGTTCCTTATTTGGGAGTGAGGAAGTTGGCAACCCTCGTAGTCCAAACACATATTTTTCTTATTCATAGCTTTCAATATATGGAATATATTTAATTTATAGTTATATCTAAAATTTTTGTGGCAGATATTCGTAGTTATTAGTCATTGAATAGTTGTGTGAAGTCAGTATTTTTGTCCTTGTAGCCTCATGAGGATGGACCAATGTATTTTCCAACCGTGTCCACGATAAGCCTTGGCTCTCAAACTCTCTTAGATTTCTATCAACCCATTAAAAGAGAGAATGAAATGGGAGAGGTCAGTATTTAACTCCTTATCTTTTTGCCAATCCCTTCTCCAAACATTAAAACCTTGTGGCGCAGCGGTAGAGTTTGTGCTTTGCAGCACCAGAGTCCCGGGTTCAATCCCGACTACGGCTGCTTGTTTGTACGGAGTTTGTACGTTCGCCCCGTGACCTGCGTGTTTTTTCCTCCGAGATCTTCGGTATCCTCCCACGCTCCGAAGACGTACATGTTTGTAGGTTAATTGGCTTGGTACCAAATGTAAAAATTGTCCCCAGTGCCTTGTAGGATAGTGTTAGTGTGCGGGGATCGCTGGTCGGTGCGGACTCGGTGGGCTGAAGGGCCTGTTTCCGCGCTGTATCTCTAAACTAAACTAAACTAGGCATAGCACTGTAATCCAGTGTGATGCGTGCTGTGATGGATTAGTCCATCTGCTGATGAACTAAACTCAAGCAGAAATTGTCCACTTAGAGCCAGGAACGTACCGCTGAGAGTGAAGATTGAATTGTAAATTTGCGATAAAGGCTGAAGAAGGAAATTGCATCAGAAAAATAATAAATAAAATCACAAAATGCTGGAGTAACTCAGCAGGTCAGGCAGCATCTCGGGAGAGAAGGAATGGGTGACGTTTCAGGTCAAGACCCTTCTTCAGTCTGAAGAAGGGTCTCGACCTGAAACGTCACCCATTCCTTCGCTCCCGAGATGCTGCCTGACCTGCTGAGTTACTCCAGCATTTTGTGAATAAAAACCTTCGATTTGTACCAGAATCTGCAGTTATCTTCTTATAACAAATAAAATCAGTTTGGGTGGAGCTCAGAACAGGAAAAGGGGAGAAGACTAGGACATGATATCATTGAACATTTTATGGGAATTGACAGAGTAACTACAGGTGTGAGGTTTCTCCCCAGAGATGTCCAGAAACATAGGTCAGAGTTCATAACTTCTAAGAGCAGAATTAGGCCATTCGACCCATCAAGTCAACTCCGCCATTCAATCATGGCTGATCTATCTTTCCCTCTCAATCCCATTCTCCTGCCTTCCCCCCACCCCGACACCCGCACTAATCAAGAATCTGTCAATCTCCGCCTTAAAATTATCCATTGACTTGGCCCCCATAGCCGTCTGTGGCAATGAATTCCACAGAATCACCACCCTCGAACGAAATAAATTCCTCCCCATCCTTCTAAAGTAACGTCCTTTTATCCTGGGGCTATGGCCTCTGGTCCTTGACTCACCTACCTTCCACATCCACCCTGTCCAGGCCTTTCGGTAGGTTTCAATGAGGTCCCCCCTCATCCTCCTGAACTCCAGCGAGTACAGGCCCAGTGCCTTCAAATGCTCATCGTATGTTAACCCAATCATTCCTGGGATCAAAAGGTGGCCCAGCCAGTCAGGACAGAGATGAGAGAGAATTTCGTAACCCAGAGAACATATAACAGCACAGGAATAGGCCCAACAGGCCACAGTGTCCATGCCGAACATGAAATAGGCCCAACAGACCAACCCAAATCCCTCCGTTCCCTGTATGTTCATGTATCCATCCAAAAAAGCCGCTTAAGTTCTACTATTGTACCTCCCGCCACGCCACGCCACGCCACGTTCCATTAGGGTCGACAACTGTCCTGTATTAGCCGGGATATCCCGCATATTGGGCTAAATTGGTTTGGACCGTACGGGACTGCCCTTGTCCCTATTAGGCTCCGGAGGCGCTGTAGGCCGGGACACTGCAGGCTCGGACACTATAGGCCCACGGTGGCGCAGCGGTAGAGTTGCTGCCTTACAGCGAACGCAGCGCCGGAGACCCGGGTTTGATCCTGTCTACGGGCGCTGTCTGTACGGAGTTTGTACGCTCTCCCCGTGACCCGCGTGGGTTTTCTCCGAGATCTTCGGGTTCCTCCCACACTCCAAAGACGTGCAGGTTTGTAGGTTAATTGGCTGGGCAAATGTAAAAATTGACCCTAGTGGGTGTAGGACGGTGTTAATGTGCGGGGATCGCTGGTCGGCGCGGACCCGGTGGGCCGAAAGGGCCTGTTTCCGCACTGTATCTCTAAACTAAACTACTTCGACTTCTTGTGTAGCAATTGGCGAAAAAAATTCTGTTTTACTTTTTCTTGGGCAATGAATAATTCTCGCTCCACCTTTTCCAGACTGATTTTCCGCAAACTGAGGAGAATCGCTTTGTTCTATCTCTGTTGCTCGAGCCACATAGCCTGCTCGTGCTGAAAGACGACATGTACCTGCACTACCTACATGGAATCAAGCCCACGACCTGCGACATCATTACCGAGAAGGTGGCAAACCTGAAATCGTGCAAATCAAATCTTGGGGCCAACCTAGCGCGCGGCACAAGAGTATCTCTGACTATTCGTTACGTGCCAAAGGTTTTGAAAACCAGCATAAAACTGGCGTAGAAGAAGTGAGGGAGACACAAAAAAAACGGAGTAACTCAGCGGGACAGGCAGCATCTCGGGAGAGAAGGAATGGGTGACGTTTCAGGTCTTAAGACAAAATAAAGGAGTCTCAAATCCTGCACAACCTGTTTGTCTCATTTCTCCACCTCCCTCTTGAACTTTACTCCTATACTCCAAAGCTCAGTGGTTTTTTTTCCATTATGAAGCAAGACTGTTGTGATTCTTGTTTCAATTCTAGCTGAACTCTGTTAAAAGCCACACCCAGTATGCTCCTTGCCTGTTGTACAGTGGGACCTGGACTCCAGCATTTACAAAATCAGCAGACAAGTTTAAATAAGACACAAAGTGCTGGAGGAACTCAGCAGGTCAGGCAGCATCTGTGGAGGGACTTTTCCCAAGGTAGACACAAAATGCTGGAGTAACTCAGGGGGTCAGGCAGCATCTCTGGAGAGAAGGAATGGGTGACGTTTCGGGTCGAGACCCAAGGGCCTCTCCTGAAATATATACTACATTGTCCACTGTGATTTAGTAATTTAGTGCTTCTACCACTCTAGAATAAATACATTTTGTTGGCCTGTCTGGTCATGAGCGATGGCAGAAAAGTTTAATTGATTGTAATAAGTAAATGCGCCTCACCACTTTATTGAAGCCTTTTTATTGTTGTTTCTCATCACAGTCTATAAAACATTTTTACACATTAGTATATTTTCATTTGTAAAGCAGAAACATCTCCTGGGTCATTGCTGCCGTGGGGATACTTGATATTATCACAGTGAGATAAAGTAGGAAAGTCTGGCCATCATTCTGTGTGATAAAAAGTTTCCCCCAACCCTCCCCCACCAACCCTCCCCCACCAACCCCCGCAACCCACCCACCCCACACAACCCACCCCCCCCCCCCCACACAACCCACCCCCCACATAAAACAAGCTAAAGAACACTAAAACTCACATTTAACACATACTATAAAACATCAAAGAAGGAAAAGGAAGAGACAGACAGACGGAAGAGGCAGCCATTGCGGGCACTATAATGGAATGAGCTGCCAAAGGAGGTAGTTGAGGCAGTTTAAGGAACATTTAGACAGGTACATGAACAGGAAAGGTTTACAGGGATATGGGCCAAACACAGGCAAGTGGAACAAGGGGAGATGGAGCATGTTAGTCGAAGTGGGCAAGTTGGGCCGAAGGGCCTGTTTCCAGATTGTTTCCCACTTAATCAGACATGTGAATATGGAGCGATTCTATTAGCTACTTTATATAAAATGAGCTTCATTTCCTTAGTAAGTAGATCTACATGTTAAGTAGATTTAACGTGTACATTATTGAATCAGTTGGATTGACATTTTATCTTGTAGTCATGTAGACCCCAGCAGGCTATTGATATTGTGTCTGATCATTTATTCCAGGTACATTTATCACCAGTCAGTATAGGCATCTCTGTGGAAACAAAAGTTATTTTTGAGTGGCTAGAAAAGACTTGCACATAAACATCAAGGACAGAAAGCATATTTCAAAGAAAGGTAAAAGTCACTGTTTATGAGGAAGCTATTCTTGCTAACTAGAAGGATCAATCAATGTAGCTCTCTGATGGCATGTGTTGGAAGGAACTGCAGATACAGGTAGCATCTCTGGAGAGAAGGATTTCAAGATTCAAGATCAATTTATTGTCACATGTACCAATACAGTGAAATTTGAGTTACCGTACAGCCATGCTAAGTGAAAAGCAACAAGACACACAGCCACATAAAATAAAATTTAACATAAGCATTCGCCACTGCAGATTCCACATTCCTCACTGAGATGGAAGGTAATAAAGCTCAATCATTAGGTGACGTTTCGGGTCGAGACCCTTCTTCAGACCAAAGACTAGAGGAACAAAATGGACCACTCCATTGAAATCGCCTATACTGAAGTGTGGTACGCAAAGGAGCGTAACGGCCACCATTTTAGTAAGCAAAACCCCGTCGTTCGCTATGCCTCTCGCAGTGTAATCAGTGTTTTGGGGGAACAGTATGTTTGATGACACCATTAAAATGCAGAATATATCATCTATCAATTCACAGATTGTTGTTATTTTTCTTCTGTAAGTTTCTGCTTACTAAAATGGCCGCCGTGACATACTACGGTTTTTAGGGGTCGAGTGGTCTATCTTGTTCCTCTAGTATCTTTGCTTCAGAGTGAGAGTCAGTGAAACAAGAGATATAGATGGTGATGTAGAGAGATATAGAACAAATGACCTGAGATATGCAAAAAAACCCCAATGGCTTCCTGACAGAAAATGCTCACATATTTCAAACGGTGAAATAAGATGTCCCAAATGGCTTAGCGTGAAATAGCGCGGAATTCATACGCGCGGGGTACAACCAGAAGACCACTTGAAATGGGTGAGGTGTCGATATCCTCGCGATCAATAACAGGCTCGAAGGCAAAGTTCTGCAGCAAAGTGGTCAGAAAGAGGAAAAGTTCCATGCGGGCCAACGATTCCCCCAGGCATATCCTCTTTCCTGCAAAAAATGAATGAATAAGTTTATTGGCCAAGTATGTGCACGTACAAGGAATGTGCCTTGGTGCTCCGCTGACAAATGACAACACCAACATACAGTAAACAATGACGAATAAAGCATAAATACCTCAAAACAATAAGGATACAACATTACGGTCTAAACATGTGGGTGAAAATAAACCAGAGCAAAAAAGAGACTACAGACTTTGGTTATTGAGTAGAACCGTCACTCGTGGAAAAAAACTCCCAAGATGTTTAGAGATACAGCACACTAACACTATCCACGCAGTAGGGACATTTTACAATTTTTTTTTTTTTAAATGTTTAAAAAAAAAAATTTTTAATTTTGAAAAGCATATGTACAAATAGAAATTTTTTAAAAAACACATTTGTTACAGAGTTCTTACATAGCTTCAATTTTTAAATTTTTGAAAAGAGAAAGTAGAAAAAAACAACAACAAAAAAACTATAAACTTGAGGAGAGAGAATAAGAGGGTTAAAAAAAAAAATATACATATATATATATTTTTTTAAAAAAAGGATCTAACTATAAAAATTAAAGGGAGTAGATCCGGGAGACAACAGCAGTACATCCAACCTCTAACTCAAGTTACAACTTTTAATTTAAAATTTTTATTTTAGTCCTGTGCCAAACCCATTTACTTTTCTAAAAATTCAATAAATGGAGACCATATTTTTAAAAATAACTCAGGTTTGTCAATTAAGGCAAATCTTATTTTTTCCAAATGCAGGGTCTCTGTCATTTCCGTAGTCCACAATTTTACCGAAGCCAATTAACCTACATAGCTGTACGTCTTTGGAGTGAGCACCCGGAAAAAACCCACGCAGGTCACGGGGAGAACGTACAAACACCGTACAGACACCACCCGTGCGTGGTCAGGATCGAACCCGGGTCTCTGGCGCTGCAAGGCAGCAACTCTACCGTTAAGCCACAGTGCTGCCCCTCCTTAGTTTAGAGTTACAACCCTTTTCCACGTTTTATGACTCCATACGCAATGTGATTGGATGGAGGGAAAAGACACTGAAAGAAAGAAACGTGTACCTGCAGAAAAAGCCACAAAACTGTCACTCTTTTTGAAGCATCCGTTTTCATCAAGAAAATGACTTGGATTAAACGATTCTGGCGTGTCCCAATGGCTGGCTTCTTTTAACACCGAGGAAAGTACGGGAATCACAAAGATGCCCTAAGTATAGAAACAAGTTAAGACAAAGTAATGAGCAAAATGCATGAGTTGCACAATGTTATGCAATGCTGTGTAGTAATTTTGTTTTTTAGATTTAGAGATACAGCGCAGAAACAGGCCCTTCGGCCCACCGGGTCCGTGCCGCCCAGCGATCCCCGCACATTAACACTATCCTACACCCACTAGGGACAATTTTTTATTTATTTTTACATTTGCCCAGCCAATTAACCTACAAACCTGCACATTAACACTATCCAACACACACCCGGGACAATTTACATTTACACAAATCCAATTAACCTGCACGTCTTTGGAGTGTGGGAGGAAACCGAAGATCTCGGAGAAAACCCACGCAGGTCACGGGGAGAACGTACAAACTCCGTACAGTACAGCAGCCGCAGTCAGGATCGAACCTGAGTCTCCGGCGCTGCATTCGCTGTAAGGCAGCAACTCTACCGCTGCGCCACCGTGCCGGATGGCGGATCGCTGGGATAATGACGGGCAATGTTATACACGGCAAGATACTGTAGATTTATTGCACTGATTCATGTGGTATTGACTCTTAGAGGCCAGATTGTACCACATTCAATCACTGGTCGGGACTGAAACACGATCTGTAGGCACAGTAATGGAGATGGTAAATCGGCTAATATAATAAAGGAAAGATCAGCATCCAGGAAAATCTATAGTTTAGGGGAAAAACTGCAGATGCTGGTTAAAATCGAAGATAGATACACAATGCTGGAGTAAGTCAGCAGTTCATGGTTGGCTGTGAGCCAAGTAATAACGAGTCATGCAGGCAATGAAACTCAACAGGATGACAGTGAAACTAGTGTATCGACAAGGGACAGAGAGACAGAGAGAGGGGGATTGGCAAGGGTTACTTGAAGTTAGAGAAATCAATTCATACCGCTGGGGGTGTAAGCTGCCCAAACAAATTACGAGGTGCTGTTCCTCCAATTTGCGTTTGGCCTCACTCTGACAGTGGAGCAGGTGTTAGGCACTGATTTCTGGGCCACAGAATAGCCGACAAGATTCTCACCAGAGCAATGGTTAAATAAATTCTGATTTGATGTTATAAGCAACAATATGGGCGTTACGGTGGCGCAGCGGTAGAGTTGCTGCCTTACAGCGAATGCAGCGCCGGAGACTCGGGTTCGATCCCGACTACGGGCGCCATCTGTACGGAGTTTGTACGTTCTCCCCGTGGGTTTTCTCCGAGATCTTCGGTTTCCTCCCACACTCCAAAGACGTACATGTATATAGGTTAATTGGCTGGGCAAGTGTAAAAATTGTCCCTAGTGGGTGTAGGATAGTGTTAGTGTGCGGGGATCGCTGGGCGGCACGGACTCGGTGGGCCGAAGGGCCTGTTTCCGCGCTGTATCTCTAAATCTAAATCTAAAAATACAAATACGTCTGACGAAGGGTCTCGACCCGAAACATCACCCATTCCTTCCCGCCCGAGAAGCTGCCTGACCCGCTGAGTTACTCCAGCATTTTGTGCCTACCTTCAATACAAATACAAAAGTCATTATGAAAAGGTTTGATCCTGACCTTGGGTATCAAGTGTCCTCTGAATTGCACGTCACTCATGGCCATGTGTGGAATACTCATAGGGGCGATGTCAATGTACCGCTGGACCTCGTGTATGACAGCATCGGTGTACGGCATTTTTGCCCGGTCCTCAGACTTAGGTCTTCGATTCGATCCAATAACCTCATCGATTTCACAGTGAATTTTCTCTGCAGGGGAGAGAAAACATTGCATAAACAATGTCTCATTTCTTTCAACAGACTTTTAGCTTGTAAACGTTTTCTAACTTGGGTATTGTCAAGACAATAGACAATAAGTGCAGGAGGAGGCCATTCAGCCCTTCGAGCCAGCACCGCCATTCAATGTGATCATGGCTGATCATTCTCAATCAGTACCCCGTTCCTGCCTTCTCCCCATACCCCCTGACTCCGCTATCCTTAAGAGCTCTATCTAGCTCTCTCTTGAATGCATTCAGAGAATTGGCCTCCACTGCCCTCTGAGGCAGAGAATTCCACAGATTTACAACTCTCTGACTGAAAAAGTTTTTCCTCATCTCCGTTCTAAATGGCCTACCCCTTATTCTTAAACTGTGTGGCCCCTGGTTCTGGACTCCCCCAACATTGGGAACATGTTTCCTGCCTCTAACATGTCCAACCCCTTAATAATCTTATTCCCAATATGGACACATTCTTTTTCCTAATATGGACACAAAGTGCTGGAGTAACTCAGAGGGCCAGGCAGCATCTCCCCATACCCCCTGCATCTCCCCATACCCACTGACTAATATTGGTCACTACAGATGCTCCCCGCCTTACGATAGTTCGACTTTGCTGTGGTGCAAACGACAGCGACCCACATTCCATCACTCATTCCTTCTCTCCAGAGATGCTGCCTGACCTGCTGTGTCACTCCAGCATTCTGCGTCTACCGTCGATTTGTACCAGGATCTGCAGTTATTTTCCTACTCAACCTGCCGCTCCACTGCGATTTCTCCCCAAGGTATGTCTACTTTGAAGAGGTTCTCCTCCAAGATGCTGCCTGACCTGCTGAGTTACTCCAGCATTTTGTGACACCTTCGTAGCGAGCCGCCGCTCGCTTCCGGCCACGTGACCACGTGTATTAAATGCATTTCGACGTACGATATTATCGGTTGACGATGGATTCCTCGGAACCAGACCCCATCGTAAGGTGAGGGGCACCTATGTTAACATCTGACTGTAGACACAAAATGCTGGAGTAACTCAGCGGGACAGGCAGCATCTCTGGAGAGAAGGAATGGGTGACGTTTCGGGTCGAGACCCTTCTTCAGACTGGTTAGGGACTGACCACTGGTTAACATCTGACGACTGGTTTAGAAAGGACTAGACCAAGTGGACCCGTTGGGCCCAAACCTCTCCTGCATTGGTGCAGCACCCTGTCCTCCCCCCCTCCTCTCTCTCCCCAACCCACCCCTCCCCTCTCCCTTCTCCCCCACTCCCCCTCCCCTCCTTTTAAACTTAAAAATGTGAATAACTTAAAAAATATAACACCGATTTCAATAAAACTACTTGCATTATCACTAAAGTGACAATGGTGAGCAAGGTGGGCCTAAAATTGTCGCGCTATCGTCAGTCACAAACAAGATAACAAACGAGAGTTTTAGTATATAGATGACAAAAGGATTTGTATCGAAGATTGATGGGGAGTGGGAGAGCACCTGACTTGAGAGCACCTCCCTGCCCAAGATTATGTACCAGGGCCTTGCAGGGTTACTGAGAATAAGGTTGTACATGTCTTGGTGATTCTCTGAATGCATTCAAGAGAGAGCTAGATAGAGCTCTTAAGGATAGCGGAATCAGGGGGTATGGGGAGAAGGCAGGAACGGGGTACTGATCGAGAATGATCAGCCATGATCACATTGAATGGCGGTGCTGGCTCGAAGGGCCGAATGGCCTACTCCTGCACCTATTGTCTATTGAGACCAACTGACAAATAGGAGTATTTGCAAGTTCGGGGAAATCAAGAAATAGAAAGGGAAATTTCAGCGCAGCAGTGACCAAAATAGCATTGATGACAGAGCTGAAGAAGGAAGTTGAAAACCAGCGGTAAAACAGGAATAATCTGTCAAATAATTAGTCGGAAGGAGCTGCTGATGCTGGTTTAGACCAAAGATAGACACAAAATGCTGGAGTAACTCAGCGGGACAGGCAGCATCTCTGGAGAGAAGGAATGGGTGACGTTTCGGGTCGAGACTCTTCTTCAAACTAGAGAAATAATTGTGTTTTACTTGCATCTCTAGGAAGATTAGAGTATCAATTTGAGAATCTAGAGATGTAAACGAGGAGAATCTAGGGATGTAAATGAGGAAGATGTGAGTATCAATTTGAGAATCTAGAGATGTCAAGTTGTTAAGGATGCTGGTTAAAATCGAAGGTAGACACAAAATGCTGGAGTAACTCAGCAGAACAGAAGAGAAGGAATGGGTGACGTTTCGGTTCGAGACTCTTCTTCAGTCTGAAGAACTGAAACGTTCAGACCCGAAACGTCACCCGTTCGTTCTCTCCAGAAATGCTGCCTGGCCCGCTGAGTTACTCCAGCATTGTGTGTCTATCTACATGTTTTATTATCAAGTTATTAATTAATAAGAACATTGTCAGGCAGCATCTCAGGAGAGTAGGAATGGGTGACGTTTCGGGTCGAGACTCAAGTAGTTTAGACAATAGACAATAGACAATAGACAATAGGTGCAGGAGTAGGCCATTCAGCCCTTCGAGCCAGCACCGCCATTCAATGCGATCATGGCTGATCACTCTCAATCAGTACCCCGTTCCTGCCTTCTCCCCATACCCCCTGACTCCGCTATTCTTAAGAGCTCTCTCTTGAAAGCATCCAAAGAACTGGCCTCAACTGCCTTCTGAGGCAGAGAATTCCACACCTTCACCACTCTCTGACTGAAAAAGTTCTTCCTCATCTCCGTTCTAAATGGTCTACCCCTTATTCTTAAACTGTGGCCCCTTGTTCTGGACTCCCCCAACATTGGGAACATGTTTCCTGCCTCAAATGTGTCCAATCCCCTAATTATCTTATATGTTTCAATAAGATCCCCCCTCATCCTTCTAAATTCCAGTGTATACAAGCCCAATCGCTCCAGCCTTTCAACATACTACAGTCCCGCCATTCCGGGAATTAACCTAGTGAACCTACGCTGCACGCCCTCCATGGCAAGAATATCCTTCCTCAAATTTGGAGACCAAAACTGCACACAGTACTCCAGGTGCGGTCTCACCAGGGCCCGGTACAACTGTAGTTTAGAGATGCAGCACAGAAACAGAAAATGTATTCTATTCTACATTTTCCTTGATCACCATCTTTGTAGATGTCTCGTTTTCACACTTTACCCTTCCTTATCCATCTATCCCCCTTCCCCCCTGACGTCAGTCCGAAGAAGGGTCTCGACCCGAAACGTCACCCATTCCTTCTCTCCAGAGATGCTGCCTGACCCGCTGAGCTACTCCAATGTTTTGGCCATGACCTTTCTACAGTGACAAAGCTTACCTTGAATTGCTGGGTACTTGGCCAGGATCTGAATTGACCAGTGTAGCGTCGTGCTGGTTGTTTCAGTTCCAGCCAAAAATAAATTCAGTGTCGACAGCAACAAGTTTTGATGAATGAATTCTGAGTCAAGTTTATTTTTGTCCTGATTCAAAGCAAAAAACATTTAAAACAGTCTTCAGACAATGTTTGACCTTTCTTAAACTTATAGACAATAGACAATAGACCATAGGTGCAGGAGGAGGCCATTCGGCCCTTCGAGCCAGCACCGCCATTCAGTGTGATCATGGCTGATCATTCTCAATCAGTACCCCGTTCCTGCCTTCTCCCCATACCCCCTGACTCCGCTATCCTTAACAGCTCTATCCAGCTCTCTCTTGAATGCATTCAGAGAATTGGCCTCCACTGCCTTCTGAGGCAGAGTATTCCACAGATTCACAACTCTCTGACTGAAAAAGTATGTCCTTGTATTTAGCTTTTTAGTTTTTAGTTTAGAGACAGCGCGGAAACAGGCCCTTCGGCCCACCGAGTCCGTACCGACCAGCGATCCCCGCACATTAACACCATCCAACACACACTCGGGACAATTTACATTTACACAAATCCAATTAACCTGCGATCCAGCTCATCTTTGGAGTGTGGGAGGAGACCGAAGATCTCGGAGAAACCCACGCAGGTCACGGGGAGAACGTGCAAACTCCGTACAGCCAAGCACCCTTAGTCAAGATCGAACCCGGGTCTCTGGCGCTGTAAGGCAGTAGCTCTACCGCTGCGCCACCGTGCCATTGCGGTCAAAATAGTCAGCTTGGGCCAAAGGGCCTGTTTCTAAACCGTACAACTATGTGACTCTAACCGTCCGATTTACCAGTTCTGTACAAAACTCCAGCGAACAAGGTACACTAGGTGCACACAAAAAGCTGGAGTAACTCAGCGGGACAGGCAGCATCCACTTTCATTTCACTGCACATCGTGTATGTGTATGTGACAAATAAATTTGACTTGACTTGACTCGGTGACGTTTCGGGTCGAGACCCTTCTTCAGACTGAATCTGAAGAAGGTTCTCGACCCGAAACGTCGCCCATTCCTTCTCTCCAGAGGTGCTTCCCGTCCCGCTGAGTTACTCCAGCATTTTGTGTCTACCTTGGGTTTAAACCAGCATCTGCAGTTCCTTCCTGAACAAGAGTTGGAAGTATGAATGCAGTACAGTGTCATTACCTCATCCATCTTGTTGAGAAAGCTGTCAATGTAATCCCTGGGGAAATCCTTCTGGTGATCCTCTTTGTGACTTTGAATAGTTTTGTTCAGAAAACTTTTTATGCTTATAATATTTTGGAAGAACTTCTGGTGAGGTCCAGGCAGGAAATTCATGATCCTCGGGAAGTTATTGTACAACTGCAAAACAGACACGGTGATCACAAACAAAGTAGTGTCTCTGGTGGTCAGTAGGATGATACACAGCCTAAATGGGACAGTCTATTAAACATATACACCGATCAGCCAAAACATTACGACCACTGACAGGCGAAGTGAATAACATTGATTATCTTGTTACAATGGCACCTGTCAAGGGGTGGGATATATTCGGCAGCAAGTGAACAGTCGGTTCTTGAAGTTGACGTGTTGGATGCAGGAGAAATGGGCAGGAATAAAGACCTGAGCGACTTCGACAAGGGCCGAATTGCTACGGCCAGTCGACTGGGTCAGAGCATCTCTGAAACGGCAAGGCTCGTGGGGTGCTCCCGGTCAGCAGTGGTGAGTACCGACCGACAGTGGTCCGAGGAGGGACAAACCACAAACCGGCGACAGACAGGGTGTTGTGCACCAGAATTCCAGAATTGAAGGCTGCCCTCCAAAATAATATTAGTGAACTTCAGATACCCCTCCCTCTCCATCCCTCCCCCACCCAAGTCACACTAGCTTCTCGTTTTCACAAAAACAAACAGCTAACAATGGCCCGTTTCCTTTTTTCCTTTATCATCGTCACTTCTTTGCATACCTTTCATTCATTGCTCTTTATCTCCCTACATCATTGCCTATACCTCTCGTTTACCTTGGACCTTACCAGACCCGAAACGTCACCCATTCCTTCTCTCCGGAGATGCTGCCTGACCCGCTGAGTTACTCCAGCTTTTTGTGTCCATCTTAGAGAACCAATTAGGCTGATCAGACAATCTAATTGTTATGTCGTGGTGAGATTAACTAAATGAAAATTAACCAAATGTAAAATCACTGCCCTGGTGGAGTTTGAACTTGACTACCAGTCCAATATCATTTTGGATATTTGAATGTTTTACAATTTATATATTTAAGGCAGAGGTAGATAGATTCTTGATTAGTACGGGTGTCAAGGGTTATAGGGGGAAGGCAGAAGAATGGGGTTAGGAGGGAGAGATAGATCAGCCATGATGGAATGGCAGTAGACTTGATGGGCTGAATGGCCTAATTCTGCTCCTATCACTTACGAACTTATAATCACTACACTCTCATACTCACTAACGTTTGTTAATGTTAAATGTTATATCTTTAATGTCTTCCTGATGAATACTTGACTCTTTTTATGGATCTCTTTTCCCACCAGATTGACTCTGAGAGACCCATCTGGAAATCGGTCCCGTTTTAGAAACATAGAAAATAGGTGCAGGAGTCGGCCATTCGGCCCTTCGAGCCAGCACTGCCGTTCAATATGATCATGGCTGACCATCCTAAATCAGTACCCCGTTCCTGCTTTCTCCCCATATAGACAATAGACAACAGACAATAGACAATAGGTGCAGGAGTAGGCCATTCAGCCCTTCGAGCCAGCACCGCCATTCAATGCGATCATGGCTGATCACTCTCAATCAGTACCCCGTTCCTGCCTTCTCCCCATACCCCCTCACTCCGCTATCCTTAAGAGCTCTATCCAGCTCTCTCTTGAAAGCATCCAACGAACTGGCCTCCACTGCCTTCTGAGGCAGAGAATTCCACACCTTCACCACTCTCTGACTGAAAAAGTTCTTCCTCATCTCCGTTCTAAATGGCCTACCCCTTATTCTTAAACTGTGGCCCCTTGTTCTGGACTCCCCCAACATTGGGAACATGTTTCCTGCCTCTAATGTGTCCAAGCCCCTAATTATCTTATATGTTTCAATAAGATCCCCCCTCATCCTTCTAAATTCCAGTGTATACAAGCCCAATCGCTCCAGCCTTTCAACATACGACAGTCCCGCCATTCCGGGAATTAACCTAGTAAACCTACGCCCTCAATAGCAAGAATATCCGTCTTCAAATTTGGAGACCAAAACTGCATACAGTACTCCAGGTGCGGTCTCACCAGGGCCCGGTACAACTGTAGAAGGACCTCTTTGCTCCTATACTCAACTCCTCTTGTTATGAAGGCCAACATTCCATTGGCTTTCTTCACTGCCTGCTGTACCTGCATGCTTCCTTTCATTGACTGATGCACTAGGACACCCAGATCTCGTTGAACTCCCCCTCCTCCTAACTTGACACCATTCAGATAATAATCTGCCTTTCTATTCTTACTTCCAAAGTGAATAACCTCACACTTATCTACATTAAACTGCATCTGCCACGTATCCGCCCACTCACACAACCTGTCCAAGTCACCCTGCAGCCTTATTGCATCTTCCTCACAATTCACACTACCCCCCAGCTTAGTATCATCTGCAAATTTGCTAATGGTACTTTTAATCCCTTCGTCTAAGTCATTAATGTATATCGTAAATAGCTGGGGTCCCAGCACCGAACCTTGCGGTACCCCACTGGTCACTGCCTCCCATTCCGAAAGGGACCCATTTATCCCCACTCTTTGCTTTCTGTCTGTCAACCAATTTTCTATCCATGTCAGTACCCTACCCCCAATACCATGTGCCCTAATTTTGCCCACTAATCTCCTATGTGGGACCTTGTCGAAGGCTTTCTGAAAGTCGAGGTACACCACATCCACTGACTCTCCCCTGTCAATTTTCCTAGTTACATCCTCAAAAATCATCCCTTGATTCCGTTAGCCCTAAGAGCTAAATCTAACTCTCTCTTGAAAACATCCAGTGAATTGGCCTAGAATTCCACAGATTCACAAATCTCTGGGTGAAAAAGTTTTTCCTCATCTCAGTCCTAAATGGCCTCCCCCTTATTCTTAAACTGTGGCCCCTGGTTCTGGACTTCTGCTAGCTTCAGTAAAAGCACGGTCCTTAAAATTAAACGACACACATACCTGCACCCAGGGACTACTTAAAATGCGGATAACGTCAGCGATCATCCCCATCAGCCTGAGGAAGCTCTGATCTTCGTAATCAAACCGATCGCCAAAGGTGATGGAGCAGATGATGTTGGATGCTGCACACCTCAGTAGGAAATCTGGCTTAAATGGGCCACCTAGTCCATTTAAAGAGGCCGGGTTGAAGAGGGTACAATGTTAAAATGACAGAATCGCTATCAAATATCAAATAATTAAGAGCGATCACGGTGGCGCAGCGGTAGAGTTGCTGCCTTACAGCGAATGCAGCGCCGGAGACCTGGGTTCCATCCCGACTACGGGTGCTGCCTGTACGGAGTTTGTACGTTCTCCCCGTGACCTGCGTGGGTTTTCTCCGAGATCTTCGGTTTCCTCCCACACTCCAAAGACGTACAGGTTTGTAGGTTAATTGGCTTGGTGTACGTGTAAAATTGACCCTAGTGGGTGTAGGATAGTGTTAATGTGCGGGGATCGCTGGTCGGCGCGGACCCGGTGGGCCGAAGGGCCTGTTTCCGCGCTGTATCTCTACACTAAACTAGTGGGCATTGCTTAATGCGTAGGAAAATAACTGCAGATGCTGGTTCAAATAAAAGGTCGACACAAAATGCTGGAGTAACTCAGCGGGTCAGGCAGCATCTCGGGAGAGAAGGAATGGGTGACGTTTCGGGTCGAGACCCTTCTTCAGACTGATGTCGGGAGGGGGCGGGACATCAGTCTGAAGAAGGGTCTCGACCCGAAACGTCACCCATTCCTTCTCTCCCGAGATGCTGCCTGACCCGCTGAGTTACTCCAGCATTTTGTGTTTAACCATTTGGTGATTGTCCAATGCTTTAGTCACGAACCTTTTTTATTCCTGAAGCTTGCAACCAGGAACCGAGCTTCCTCCTGAATTCTCTCCTCGATACTCTTTTTCCCCATTCCATAGTCTCGCAAGGTACTGAGCGTGAATCTCCGAAGTTGCTTCCATCTCTCCCCACTGCTGAAAGCAACTCCTGCAAGACAGATGTGTGGGAAGGAACTGCAGATGCTGGTTTAAACCAAAGATAGACACAAAGTGCTGGAGTAACTCAGCGGGACAGGCAGCATCTCTGGAGAGAAGGGATAGGTGACGTTTCGGCTCGAGACCCTCTTTCAGACTCACACAGGAGGGAGGCAGTGGGGATTTGGAACACTCTAAGCCAGTGGTGTCCAAACTTTTTTCAAAGAGGGCCAGATTTGATAATGTGAAAATACCCAAGGGTATTAGAGGAGGGGAGAGGGGGGGAGAGGGGGGAGAGGGGGGGAGAGGGGTGGAGAGGGGGGAGAGGGGGGAGAGGGGGGGAGAGGGGGGGAGAGGGGGGGGAGAGGGGGGGGGAGAGGGGGGGGAGAGGGGGGGGAGAGGGATTCACACAAAACCGGCTGCAATTACATGACAACAAGTTTCAGATAAGTTCTTACCGTAGCCTTCTGAGATTCGTTGGAGGACGGGGAAGAGGTAGCGGCCGCTGAAGTCATGCCCGTGGGTGACCAAGACTTCCCTCACCGCCTCTGTGCCACACACCACCACCGCCGGGTAGCCACTGAACCAGAATGTGAACACAGGCCCGTACTGCTCACTCAGCTAAGGACAACACAATGGGCATAGAGTCACAGAGCACGGAAACAGGCCCTTCAGCCCAACGTATGATACACAGAAACATAGAAACGTAGAAAATAGGTGCCTTCGAGCCAGCACCGCCATTCTCCCTCTTAAATATAGCCAATGAACTGGCCTCAACTACCTTCTCTGGCAGAGAATTCCACAGACTCACCACTCTGTGTGAAGAAATGTTTTCTCATCTCGGTCCTAAAAGACTTTCCCCTTATCCTTAAGCTGTGACCCCTGGTTCTGGACTTCCCCAACATCGGGAACAATCTTCCCGCATCTAGCCTCTCCAACCCCTTAAGAATTTTATATGTTTCTATAAGATCCCCCCTCAGTCTTCAAAATTCCAGCGAGTATAAGCCTAGTCTATCCAGTCTTTCTTCATATGAAAGTCCTGCCATCCCAGGGATCAATCTGGTGAACCTTCTCTGTACTCCCTCTAAGGCTAGAACGTCTTTCCTCAGATTAGGAGACCAAAACTGCACACAATACTCCAGGTGCGGTCTCACCAAGGCCCTGTTCAACTGCAGCAGAACCTCCCTGCTCCTATACTCAAATCCTCTTGCTATGAATGCTAATTGTACTGTTGTGGCTAGGTGGCAAATGATTTTCGATCACTTCATTTTGACTGACAATAAAGGCAATGACAATCAAGATACAATTACAAGGCATTGAAAAGTGTCACGTACATTATAATAATAATGAAATGAAAGTGACCAGTTATTGCACAGCACATATGTAATGTTGCACAATCGTGAAACTAAATATGTGGTGGAAAAGTCCCGGAGGAAAGATGGGCAAAGATTGGGGGGGGGGGGGGGGGGGAGGAGTGGGAGGAGGTGTCAGTCTACCCCACCACAGAAGGGGGAGGAGTTGTACAGTTTGATAGCCATAGGGACCGGCGGGGGCTTCAATGTCGGGAGCCCTGACTGCCCCGACGTGGCAACTTCAACAGCCTGACCGCGGGAGAAGACGGCAGGTGAAGAGAAAAGACATTGTGGCCTTCCATCACAGTTAGGAGGGGACTGGAGGAGACTCACTGTGATGGATGTTTCTTTTGTTTGGTGTTAGTTTATGATTGTATGTGTTATTGCATTTTTATTGATTGTTCTTATTGGTCTTATTGTCGAACTGCGGGTAATTTTTCATTTCACTGCACATTTATGTGTATGTGACAAATAAATGACTATTGACTATTGACATAGAATCTCCTGTGGTGATCTGTGCTGAACCTTGGTTCAACATGCCCACACCGACCAACATGTCCCAGCTACACCAGTCCCACCCGCCCATGTGATTGAGGTGGAAGGAACTGCAGATGCTGGTTTAAATCGAAGGTAGACACAAAATGCTGGAGTAACTGCTGGCGCAGCGGTAGAGTTGCGGCCTTACAGCGAATGCAGAGCCGGAGACTCAGGTTCGATCCTGACTACGGGCGCCGTCTGTACGGAGTTTGTACGTTCTCCCCGTGACCTGCGTGGGTTTTCTCCGAGATCTTCGGTTTCCTCCCACACTCCAAAGACGTGCAGGTTTGTCGGTTAATTGACTGGGTAAATGTAAAAAAATTTAAATACAAAATTGTCCCTAGTGTGTGTAGGATAGTGTTAATGTGTGGGGATCGCTGGGTGGTCTCGACCCAAAACGTCACCCATTCCTTCTCTCCAGAGATGCTGCCTGACCCGTAGAGTTACATAGAAACATAGAAACATAGAAACATAGAAAATAGGTGCAGGAGTAGGCCATTCGGCCCTTCCAGCCTGCGCCGCCATTCAATATGATCATGGCTGATCATCCAACTCAGTATCCCGTACCTGCCTTCTCTCCATACCCCCTGATCCCTTTAGCCACAAGGGCCACATCTAACTCCCTCTTAAATATAGCCAATGAACTGGCCTCAACTACCTTCTGTAGCAGAGAATTCCACAGATTCACCACTCTGTGTGAAAAAAAACTTTCTCATCTCGGTCCTAAAAGACTTCCCCCTTATCCTTAAACTGTGACCCCTTGTTCTGGACCTCCCCAACATCGGGAACAATCTTCCTGCATCTAGCCTGTCCAACCCCTTAAGAATTTTGTAAGTTTCTATAAGATCCCCCCTCAATCTTCTAAATTCCAGCGAATTGTGTCCACCGCAACATTGTGATGATGTATTGTCTTTCCGCTGACTGGCACGCAACACAAGCTTTTCACTGTACCTCGCTCGGTACACGGGACAATAAACAAAACTAAAAAAAAAAAACTAAAGTGCTGGAGTAATTCAGCAGGTCAGGCAGCATCTGTGGAGAAAAAAGGATGAGTGACGTTTTGGGTCGGGACTTTGGGCCTCGAAGAAGTGTTGTAACCCAAAATTTTGTGTCTATCTTTGCTATAAACCGGCATCTGCAGTTCCTCATTTCTACAAAGTTGAAGGTCTAGTTTATTATTGTTACCTGTACCGAGGTACAGTGAAGAGATTGTTGCTGTGCACTATCCAGTCAGCGAAAACACTATACATGATCAGATTGATCACAATCAATCCATCTACAGTGAACAGATGCCAGATAAAGGCAATAAAATTTAGTGTAAGATAAAATCCGATGGGCCATGTTATCAAAAACTAGTCCAATTCCTTTAGTTTGAGATCCTCCACCATTAGTAATGAAAGGCATAGATAGAGTGGATGTGGAGAGGATGTTTTCCACTGGTGGGAGAGTCTAGGACCAGAGGCCACAGCCTCAGAATTAAAGGGCGCTCTTTTAGAAAGGAGGTGAGGTGGAACTTCTTTAGTCAGAGGGTAGTTAATCTGTGGAACTCATTGCCACAGAGGGCTGTGGAGGCCAAGTCAGTGGATATTTTTAAGGCAGAGATAGACAAATTCTTGATTAGAACGGGTGTCGAGGGTTATGGGGAGAAGGCAGGAGAATGTCAAGTCAAGTCAAGTCAATTTTATTTGTATAGCACATTTAAAAACAACCCACGTTGACCAAAGTGCTGTACATCAGTTCAGGTACTAAGAACGAACATACAATGGCACACAAACATAACAGCACATACATAAACAGTTCACAGTTCTCAGAGGGTCTCAAACGCTAGGGAGTAGAAATAGGTGATTAGAAATAGAGTAGAAATAGTGTGATTAGGCGGCCATGATCGAATGGCGAAGTGGACTCGATGGGCCCACTGCCCTATAATATGTGAACTAGTAATATCTTAGCAGCCCTGTGTCCCATGACTAGCGTAGCTGGGACATGTTGGCCAGTGTGGGCATGTTAGGCACGCTGTATCACTCTACGACTCAGCAAAACAGATTTGTTGTCTACAGCTCAGGGCAGTCACCAGACAAACAAAGATCGGGTCATACGTGATAGGAGCAGAATTAGGCCATTCAGCCCATCAAGAAAAAACTTTTCCACCCAGAGAGTTGTGAATTTATGGAATTCTCTGCCGCAGAAGGCAGTAGAGGCCAATTCACTGGATGAATTTAAAAGAGAGTTAGATAGAGCTCTAGGGGCTAGCGGAATCAAGGGAAATGGGGAGAAGGCAGGCACGGGTTACTGATTGTGGATGATCAGCCATGATCAAAATGAATGGCGGTGCTGGCTCGAAGGGCCAAATGGCCTCCTCCTGCACCTTTCTTCTATGACTATGACTCTAAGTCTACTCCGCCATTCAAGCATGACTGGTCTATCTCTCCCTCCTAACCCCATTCTCCTGCCTTCTCCCCTTAATCCCTGACGCCCAAACTAATCAAGAATCCATCTATCTCCGCCTCATTTCTGGGATTGTAGCCTAACGGAGATAATTCAGACTGACAACTTTGTAGCATTATTACTACAACTTTGTAGTTACTCCAGCATTTTGTGAATAAATAAATACCTTCGATCTGTACCAGCATCTGCAGTTATTTTCTTATACTTTGTAGCATTAACATCACACTTAAAAATCTCCAGCTTTTTTTTTTTTTTACAAACAGGAAACGAAAACATCTGCACATGTTGGAGGTATTTATTCACAAAGTGCTGGAGTAACTCAGCAGGTCAGGCAGCACCTCGGGAGAGAAGGAATGGGTGACGTTTCTGGGCGAGACCCTTCTTCAGACGGGTCTGAACATCTGGACATGTTGAGCAATCCTGCCCTTTTGCCTTGCCCAGTTATTTTGGGTGGGGGGAAAAGACACACAATGCTGGAGTAACTCAGGGGAGACCAGCTTCTCTGGCGAGGAGGAATGGGTGGGCGTTTAGGGTCGAGACCCTTCTTCAGACTGAGTTACTCCAGCATTTTGTGTCTCTCTGCAGTTCTATTTCCCCACTCTCTGCACTTATATTTCCCCACTATTTTTTCCACACCCTATTAAAGTTGAGTAAAGTTGCTGTAACTGCCTTAAAGGCACCAACCAGTAAGTAGCACACACTTAAGCATGGGCGACCTCCTCAAAGCAAAGGAACTCCTTGGTGCATTACTGTTGAAAGACACGGGCGTTGTCCTTACCTTGATCAGGGATTTGTGGACTGATTTTAGATTCAGCTGGAACAGGTTGCCCACGATGGGAAGGGGAGTGGGACCTGGGGGGAGGAGGAGGCCAGTGAATCGCTGGTCGTTTCTCAGCCACTTCACCAGGAGCACGATTCCGAGTGCAACAACAAGCAAAGTCGTCCAAATTTCACTCCAACTCATTGTCGGCAAGAAAGAGTTGTCAACCTGACCCCAAAATCCAGATACTTTAAGCAGAACACAAACAAAGAGGCTTCACCAGATCACTGCACAGAGCCTGGTGGACCATAAAAATCCCAGGCAGAACAATTTGCTCCTCTCTATCCCACTGATATTAAGGCGCCTTCGCCGTCTCAAGCCCTTCTTCGCCAAAGGTTTGTTGTTGAGACAGACTGAACAGTTTAGTAACTCTGGAAACTCCCACTCCATCGCCCATTGGTGTTTCACAGGGACGTTTGTACGTGATCAACCAACAAAAAGCTTCCTGCAAATAAGCTCTGCACTCAATAAACTATTGCACTACTACTGTTTGTTTTTAAATGTGTACCTATGAGTTCACGTGTGTGTGTGTCTATATATATCTATATATCTATATGATATATATATATATATATATATATATATATATATAAGACAATAACTGCAGATGCTGGTACAAATCGAAGGTATTTATTTCACAAAATGCTGGAGTAACTCAGCAGGTCAGGCAGCATCTATATATATATATATATATCAGTCTGAAGAAGGGTCTCGACCTGAAACGTCACCCATTCCTTCTCTCCTGAGATGCTGCCTGACCTGCTGAGTTACTCCAGCATTTTGTGAAATAAATACCTTCGATTTGTACCAGCATCTGCAGTTATTTTCTTAGTCTATATATATATGTGTGTGTGTGTGTATGTATGTACTGTATGTAGATACAGTCTGAAGAAGGGTCTCGACCCGAAACGTCACCCATTCCGTCTCTACCTAGATGCTGCCTGACCTGCTGAGTTACTCCAGCATTTTGTGATACTGTATGTATGTATGTATGCGTAGGAAAGAACAAGTCAATGGATATTTTTAAGGCAGAGATAGACAGATTCTTGATTAGTGCGGGTGTCGGGGGTTATGGGGAGAATGCAGGAGAATTAGACAATAGACAATAGGTGCAGGAGGAGGCCATTCGGCCCTTCGAGCCAGCACCGCCATTCAATGTGATCATGGCTGATCATTCTCAATCAGTACCCCGTTCCTGCTTTCTCCCCATACCCCCTGACTCCGCTATCCTTAAGAGCTCTATCTAGTTCTTTCTTGAATGTATTCAGAGAATTGGCCTCCACTGCCTTCTGAGGCAGAGAATTCCACACCTTCACCACACTCTGATTGAAAAAGTTCTTCCTCATCTCCGTTCTAAATGGCCTACCCCTTATTCTTAAACTGTGGCCCCTTGTTCTGGACTCCCCCAACATTGGGAACATGTTTCCTGCCTCTAATGTGTCCAATCCCCTAATTATCTTATATGTTTCAATAAGATCCCCCCTCATCCTTCTAAATTCCAGTGTATACAAGCCTAATTGCTCCAACCTTTCAACATACGACAGTCCCGCCATTCCGGGAATTAACCTAGTGAACCTACGCTGCACGCCCTCAATAGCAAGAATATCCTTCCTCAAATTTGGAGACCAAAACTGCACACAGTACTCCAGGTGCAGTCTCACCAGGGCCCGGTACAACTGTAGAAGGACCTCTTTGCTCCTATACTCAACTCCTCTTGTTATGAAGGCCAACATTCCATTGGCTTTCTTCACTGCCTGCTGTACCTGCATGCTTCCTTTCAGTGACTGATGCACTAGGACACCCAGATCTCGTTGAACATCCCCTCTTAAACTATTATTCTTAAACTGTGACCCCTGGCTCTGGACTCCCCCAACATTGGGAACATGTTTCCTGCCTCTAATGTGTCCAACCCCTTAATAATCTTATACGTTTCGATAAGATCCCCTCTCATCCTTCTAAATTCCAATTGGGTTGAGTTGGAGAGATGGATCAGCCATGATTGAATGGTGGAGTAGACTTGATGGGCTGAATGGCCTAATTCTGCTCCTACAACTTATGAACTTGTGAGATAAAACGTCGCCTCTCCATTCCCTCCACAGATATCCCTCTGCACATTCCCCGGCGCTGCTACAGAATAAAAGGACGAACCTTTATTAGATTGAGGCAAGGAAGAATTTCTTTAGCCAGAGGGTGGTCTTCTTCTGTCTGTATGTCTTTTAGACCTGCAGCTCCGTTGAGGCGAGCCAGGCCAACGTGTCATCGTCCAGGTCAATCAGAGACAAAGACAGCCTCCCCCACGAGTAGCTTACAGGCTCATAAGCCCTTAAAGCGAAACTAATGTCTTAGCCAACTTCTGCAGACCGCAAAACGCCATGCCTCCCCAGGCCAGGTGGCATTGTCAAAAGCCGCCAACTGGCGAGGTTTAGCCCTGCTGCAGCTCAACGTTGAAGGCCTTACCATCGCCAAGCTCAACGTCATCGAGCCAGAGGGTGGTGAATCTGTGGAATTCATTGCCACAGACAGTAGTGGGGGCCAAGATATTGGGTACTTTTAAAGCGGAGATTGGTAGGTTATTGATTAGCGTGGGTGTCATGGGTTATGGGGAGAAGGCAGGAGAATGGGGTTGAGCCTGTCCGCGGGGAGAAGACGGCAGGGGAAGAGAAAAAGACATTCTGGCCTTCCATCACAGTGAGGAGGGACTGGAGGAGACTCACTGTGATGGATGTTTCTTTTTGTTTGGTGTTGGTTATGATTGTATGTGTTATTGCATTTTTATTGATTATTCTTAGAGTCATAGAGTCCTACAGCACAGAAAGAGGCCCTTCGGCCCATCGTGTCCACGCAGCCCGTTACCAAACACAGTCTAATTTTAATCCCATTTTCCCGCATTTGGACCGTAGCCCTGAATGTTGTAGCATTTCAAGTGCCCATCCAAATGCCTCTTAAACGTTGTGAGTGTTCCCGCCTCCACCACTACCCCAGGCAGTGAGTTCCAGACTCCAACCACCCTCTGGGTGAAAAAGTTCTTTCTCACATCCCCCCGAAACCATCCTCCCCTTACCCTGTATCTATGTCCCCTCGTTGTTGAACCTTCCACCAGTGGAAGAAGTTCCCCGCCATCTACCTTATCTATGCCCCTCATGATCTTGTACACCTCGATCATGTCCCCTCTCAGCCTTCTCTGCTCCAGGGAAAACAACCCCAGTCTGCTCAGTCTCTCCTCTTATTGGTCTTATTGTTGAACTGCAGGTAATTTTTCATTTCATTTTTCATTGCACTGCACATCGAACCATAGCTAAAATCAAACCTTTCCTCCAATTCGACGACACAGAAAAAATAATTCACGCTTTCATTTCCTCCCGCCTAGACTACTGCAACTCCCTATACACTGGGATCAGCCAATCTTCCCTGTCCCGCCTGCAACTGGTCCAAAACGCCGCAGCGAGACTCCTGACGGGTACCCGTAAAAGGGACCACATCACCCCGATTCTGGCCTCTCTCCACTGGCTCCCTGTACGGTACAGAATCAACTTCAAGCTCCTCCTATTCACGTATAAAGCCCTAAATGGACACTCCCCCCCCTACATCAAAAATCTTCTAACCCCCCTCTCTAACTCCAGGTCCCTCAGATCGGCCGACTTGGGGCTATTCACTATCCCGCGGTCTAGGCTTAAGCTCAGGGGTGACCGCGCTTTTGCGGTTGCAGCTCCTAGACTGTGGAACAGCATCCCTCTCCCCATCAGAACTGCCCCCTCCATCGACTCCTTTAAGTCCAGGCTCAAAACCTATTTCTACTCCCTAGCGTTTGAGGCTCATTGAGGAGGCGCTGTGAACTGTTTGCGTGCTACTGTATGTTTTCATTTTTTTTTCTATTGGAACCTAATCAGATGTACAGCACTTTGGTCAACGTGGGTTGTTTTTAAATGTGCTATACAAATAAAATTGACTTGACTTGACTTGACTTGACATTTATGTGTATGTGACAAATAAATTGACTATTGACTATTGAGAGGGAAAAATAGGTCAGCCACGATTGAATGGTGGAGTGGACTCGATGGGCTGAATGGACTAATCATGGCCCTGTGACTTATGGTTTAATGCTGCCTGACCTGCTTTCCTACAGCACTTTGTGTTTTGCTCCAGGTTCCAGCATTTTCCATCACATCGCAAGTTCGTCAACATTCTTCAGTTCTTCTTCAGTTGCTGCCGTTAATGTTCTCGTTTCACTCTAACATAACAACAAGTTTTCCTCTTGGTTTACTTTAGAGGTGCAGTACAGAAACAGGCAACTTTGGCCCACCGAGTCCGTGCCGACCAGCAATCCCCGTAAACTGGCACTGGGGATCATTTACAATCATAGAGTGATACTGTGTGGAAACAGGCCCTTCGGCCCAACTCGCCCACACCGCCCAACATGTCCGAGCTATGCCCAGTCCCACTGGCCTGCATTTGGTCCATAACCCTCCAAACCTGTCCTATCCATGTACCTGTCCAACTGTTTCTTAAACAATGGATTAGTCCCAGCCTCGACTACCTCCTCTGGCAGCTCGTTCCATACACCCACCACCCTCTGTGTGAAAAAGTTACCTCTCGGATTGCTATTAAATCTTTTCCCCTTCACCTTGAACCTATGTCCCCTGGTCCTGGATTCCCCTACTCTGGGTAAAAGGCTCTGTGCATCTACCCGATCTATTCCTCTCATGATTTTATACATCTCTGAAGCCATTACTGAAGCATTACTGGAGCCAATTAACCTACGCCTTGGGAACGTAGGAGGAAACCGGAGCAGCTGGAGAAAACCCACGTGGTCACGGGGAAAACGTACAAACAGAATGGCGGGACTGTCATATGTTGAAAGACTGGAGTGACTAGGCTTGTATGCACTGGAATTTAGAAGGATGAGAGGAGATCTTATCGAAACGTATAAGATTATTAAGGGGTTGGACACGTTAGAGGCAGGAAACATGTTCCCAATGTTGGGGGAGTCCAGAACAAGGGGCCACAGTTTAAGAATAAGGGGTAGGCCATTTAGAACTGAGATGAGGAAAAACTTTTTCAGTCAGTGAGTTGTGAATCTGTGGAATTCTCTGCCTCAGAAGGCAGTGGAGGCCAAGTCTCTGAATGCATTCAAGAGAGTGCTAGATAGAGCTCTTAAGGATAGCGGAGTCGGGGGGTATGGGGAGAAGGCAGGAACGGGGTATTGATTGAGAATGATCAGCCATGATCACATTGAATGGCGGTGCTGGCTCGAAGGGCCGAATGGCCTCCTCCTGCACCTGTTGTCTATTGTCTATTGTCTATTGTCTAACTTCGTACAGACAGCACCCGTACCCAGGATTGAACTGGGGTCTCTGGCTCTACCACTGTGCCACCATGCTGCCCTTGGTGTTAAACTGTGTGCAGCCATGCATTTCGGTAGTAGGAATAAAGGCATAGACTATTTTCTAAAGAGGATTCAGAAACCAGAGGTAGAAAGGGACTTGGGAGTGCTGGTACATGATTCCCTAAAGGTTAATCTGCAAGTTGAATCAGTGGTAGGGAAATGCAATGTTCGCATTTATTTCGAGAGGACTGGAATATTGAAAACTGGGATGTAATGCGAAAGGGAAATCTATTGAAATAGTTATGAAACAATTTATAAATGGAAATTTCAACATCTTTATTATACAGGCCATTTATAACAATATTCTTGAATGTGTAGGAAAGAAAACTCCAGATGCTGGTTTAAATCGAAGGTAGGCACAAAATGCTGGAGTAACTCAGCGGGTCAGGCAGCATCTCTGGAGAAGAAGGAATGGGTGACGTTTCGGGTCGAGACCCTTCTTCAGACTGATGTCAGGGGAGGGGGCGGGAACATCAGACAGAAGAAGGGTCTCGACCCGAAACGTCATCCATTCCTTCTCTCCTGAGATGTTGCCTGACCCGCTGAGTTACCCCAGCATTTTGTGTCTACCTTTAATATTCTCAAATCGCAGGTTTAGATCGCAGGTAAGGAAGATCAAGCTGTGACTAAATATGGATTATGCAAGTTCTGTTATTTTAAAGAATGGTCTTAGACATCTTAGACAAAGAACCACATCCTATCTGTGACCAACTGCTGAACACAAGATGTGCTAGCTTTGGAGAGTGTCCAGAGGAGATTTACAAGAATGAGTGGGTTCACATATGATGAGCATGTGATGGCACTGGGCCTGTACTCGCTGGAGTTTGGAAGGATGAGGGAGGACCCCTTGAAACTTACCGAATAGTTAAAGGCCTGGGTATACTGGATGTGGAGAGGATGCTTCCACTAGTGGGAGGGTCTAGGACCAGAGGCCACAGCCTCAGAATAAAAGGACGTACTTTTAGAGAGATGAGATTTGGACAGAGGGTGGTGAATCCGTGGAATTCATTGCCGCAGATGGCTGTGGAGGACGTTGTTGGGTATTTCTAAGGTGGAGATTGATAGATTCTTGATTAGTACAGGTGTCAGGGGCTATGGGGAGAAGGCAGGAGAATGGGGTTGAGAGGGAAAGATAGATCGGCCACGATTGAATGGCGGAGTAGACTTGATGGGCCGAATGGCCTAATTCTGCGCCTACAACCGATGAACTTGCGATCGATAGATATCAGGCAACCTAGCGACAAACAGCGAAGAATTTGTACAAGTGTGGCACCATCAGAATACCAGTCTTAAGTGTCGATATCCTTGTGATTAATAACAGACTTGAAGACAAAGTTCTGCAGCAGAGTGGTCAGGAAAAGGAAGAGTTCCATTCGAGCCAATGGTTCTCCCAGGCAAATTCTCTTCCCTGCAAAAGTACAGAGATTTCTAGTTCAGTTCAGTTTAGTTTGGAGAAACAGCGCGGAAACAGGCCCTTCGGCCCACCGAGTCCATGCCAGCCAGCGATCCCCGCACACTAACACAATCCTACACACACTAAAGACAATTTACATTCACACCAAGCCAAATAACCTACAAATCTGTACGTCTTTGGGGTGTGGGAGTTGACTGAAGATCTCGGAGAAAACCCATGGGGTGAACGTACAAACGGCGTACATACAAGCACCCCTAGTTGGGATGGAAGCCAGGTCTCTGGTGCTGTAAGTGTTGTAAGGCAGCAACTCTACCGCTGCGCCACCGCACCGACCCTTTTATCGAACCATCAATCTGTTTGCAGCACGCAACCTTTGCTCTCTGTATCGAATGGCTTCTGCTGTGACAGCCACAAGTATATTGATTATAGCAACAAGGTTCACAAGGCTTTACAGAGTCTCTTCACCCCAGTGGTAGCAAATAAATGGATGTTGTGTAAGAAGGAATTGCAGGCAGACACAAAAATGCCGGAGCAACTCAGCGGGACAGGCAGCTTCTCCGGAGAGAAGAAATGGGTGGCGTTTCGGGTCGAGACCCTTCTTCAGACTGAGAGTCAGGGGAGACTAGAGGTATGGAAGGGTAAGGTGTGAAAAGGACAGATCAAAGAAGACGATGGTCAAGGAAATGTAGAATGGTTTATTGTTAGCTGGGGGGGGCAAGGTGACAACGGTAGATGTTGGTTTACACCGAAGATGGACACAAAATGCTGGAGTAATGGCCTAATGATGCGTGCCATTCAACCAAGTCAAGTCAAGTCAAGTCAATTTTATTTGTATAGCACATTTAAAAACAACCCACGTTGACCAAAGTGCTGTACATCTGATTAGGTACTAAGGAAAAAAATGAAACATACAGTAGCACACATACATAACAGCACATACACAAACAGTTCACAGCGCCTCCTCAATGAGCCTCAAACGCTAGGGAGTAGAAATAGGTTTTGAGCCTGGACTTAAAGGAGTCGATGGAGGGGGCAGTTCTGATGGGGAGAGGGATGCTGTTCCACAGTCTAGGAGCTGCAACCACAAAAGCGCGGTCACCCCTGAGCTTAAGCCTAGACCGCGGGATAGTGAGTAGCCCCAAGTCGGCCGACCTGAGGGACCTGGAGTTAGAGAGGTGGGTTAGAAGATTTTTGATGTAGGGGAGGAATGTCCATTTAGGGCTTTATATGTGAATAGGAGGAGCTTGAAGTTGATTCTGTACCGTACAGGGAGCCAGTGGAGAGAGGCCAGAATCGGGGTGATGTGGTCCCTTTTGCGGGTACCCGTCAGGAGTCTCGCTGCGGCGTTTTGGACCAGTTGCAGGCGGGACAGGGATGATTGGCTGATCCCAGTGTATAGGGAGTTGCAGTAGTCTAGGCGGGAGGAAATGAAAGCGTGAATGATTTCACCAGTGTGAAATGAAGATAGGTGGAGGGGCAGGTAGTAGAGGGAAAGCAGGGACTCTGCAGAAGGACTTGGACAGGTTGGGAGAGTGGGCAGAGAAGTGGCAGATGGAATGCAGTGCAGCAAATTGTGCAGTCATGCATTTTGGTTGTAGGAATAAAGGCGTAGATAATTTTCTAAATGGATTTAGAAATTAGAGGTGCAAAGACGGGACTTGGGAGTGCTGGTGCAGGATTCTCAAAAGGTTTATTTGCAAGTTGAATCGGTGGTAAGGGAGGCACTTAACTCTGCAGAGATTGATCTGATGAAAGGAGGTAAAATCTGAGGTGTATCCCTCCAAATCCGTCCTATCCATGTACGTTGCGATAGTCCCTGCCTCAACTACCTTCTCTGGCAGCTCGTTCCATATGGAGTTGAGGCAGGGACTATCGCAACGTACTTGGATAGGACGGATTTGGAGGGATACGGGCCAAACGCAGGCAGGTGGGACTAGTGTAGCTGGGACATGTTGGCCGTCGTGGGCAAGGTGGGCCGAGGGGCCTGTTTCCTCGCTCTATGACTCTATGAGAGAACATGAAAGAGAGTGTACCTGCGGAGAAGGCAATGAATCCTTCATTCATTTTGAAGGCGCCTTTTTCATCAAGGAAATGGTTGGGATTAAATGATTCCGGTGTATCCCAGTCTTTGGTGCTTTTCAAAACTGAAGAAAGCAGGGGAAGCACAAACGTACCCTAAAAGTAAAATTCCAAGACGTTCAGATGCGGAATGGAGTAGAATTTCGATAAGCAGTTTAAATCCAAGTGCGTTACGACTATGGTTGCCAACTTCCTCACTCCCAAATACGGGACAAGGTGACGTCACGCACCTTACGCTGGAATTTAGAAGATTGAGGGGGGATCTTATAGAAACTTACAAAATTCTTAAGGGGTTGGACAGGCTGGATGCAGGAAGATTGTTCCCGATGTTGGGGAAGTCCAGAACAAGGGGTCACAGTTTAAGGATAAGGGGGAAGTCTTTTAGGACCGAGATGAGAAAGTTATTTTTCACACAGAGAGTGGTGAGTCTGTGGAATTCTCTGCCACAGAAGGTAGTTGAGGCCAGTTCATTGGCTATATTTAAGAGGGAGTTAGATGTGGCCCTTGTGACTGAAGAAGGGTCTCGACCCGAAACGTCACCCATTACTTCTCTCCCAAGATGCTGCCTGACCTGTGGAGTTACTCCAGCATTTTGTGAATAAATCGCTTTCTTCCAGCTTTCTCCTCCCCAACACCAGACACGGCGAGTTCATGAGTTATTGGAGCAGAACCAGGCCATTCAGCCCATTGAGTCTATTCTGCCATTTAATCATGGCTGATCAACCTTTCCCTCTCAACCCCTGCCTTCTCCCAGTGACACTTTGACTTGGGTGGCACCGTGGCACAGCGGGTAGAGTCACTGCTTTACAGCTCCAGAGACAAGACAATAGACAATAGGTGCAGGAGGAGGCCATTCGGCCCTTCGAGCCAGCACCGCCATTCAATGTGATCATGGCTGATCATTCTTAATCAGTACCCCATTCCTGCCTTCTCCCCATACCCCCTGACTCCGCTATCCTTAAGAGCTCTATCTAGCTCTCTCTTGAATGCATTCAGAGAATTGGCCTCCACTGCCTTCTGAGGCAGAGAATTCCACAGATTCACAACTCTCTGACTGAAAAAGTTTTTCCTCATCTCCGTTCTAAATGGCCTACCCCTTATTCTTAAACTGTGGCCCCTGGTTCTGGACTCCCCCAACATTGGGAACATGTTATCATCCTCTAACGTGTCCAACCCCTTAATAATCTTATATGTTTCGATAATATCGCCTCTCACCCTTCTAAATTCCAGTGTATACAAGCCTAGTCGCTCCAGTCTTTCAACCTATGACAGTCCCACCATTCCGGGAATTAACCTAGTGAACCTACGCTGCACGCCCTCAATAGCACGAATATCCTTCCTCAAATTTGGAGACCAAAACTGCACACAGTTCGACCCGGGTTCGATCTTGACTACGGGTGCTGTCTATACGTGATCTGTACGTTCTCCCCGTGACCTGCGTGGGTTTTCTCCGGGATCTCCGGTTTCTCTCCCACACTCCAAAGACGTACAGGTTTGTAAGTTAATTGGCTTGGTGCAAGTGTGAAATTGTCCCTAGTGTGAGCTGGGTAGTGTTAGCGTGCGGGGATCCTTGGCTGGTCAGCGTGGACTCGGTGGGCCGAATGGTCCTGTTTATGCGCTGTATCTCAAAACTAAGTCCCAACTAATCAAGAGGTTATCTTCACTTAGATATTGCCTTGTACACAGATGGAAGATGTGTAGAAATGTACACAGCACAAAGAGACACTGAGATTTATAGGCTAGACACGAAATGCTGGAGTAACTGGCTGTCATACCTTCTCTCCTTCTCACCTCTTCCCTTTGTCACTTCACCAGGGGCCACACAGTTTAAAAATAAGGGGTAGCAGGCCATTTAGAACGGAGATGAGGAAAATCTTTTTCAGTCAGAGAGTTGTGAATCTGTGGAATTCTCTGCCTCAGAAGGCAGTGGAGGCCAATTCTCTGAATGCATTCAAGAGAGAGCTGGATAGAACTCTTAAGGATAGCGGAGTCAGGGGGGTACGGGGAGAAGGCAGGAACGGGGTACTGATTGGGAATGATCAGCCATGATCACATTGAATGGCGGTGCTGGCTCGAAGGGCCGAATGGCCTCCTCCTGCACCTATTGTCTATTGTCTATTGTCTCCAGAGATGCTGCCTGACCCGCTAAGTTACTCCAGCATTTTGTGTCTACCTTCGATTTAAACCAGCACCTGCATTATCTTTCCCCCTATAGATTTATGTCCACAAATGAAGACGACTTTTGTTTTGTGAGTCGCGACTTAAAAAATACAGAGGGGGGTCTTACCTTGATGAGGGATTTGTGTGGAGTGCGGATATCCATCTGGAACAAGTTGCCGAAGATCGGCAAAGTCGGTGGGCCTGGGGGCAACCTGCCATTCCCTGGCCGAATGCTTTTATAGAACCAAACTACAAGCAGGATACTGAGCAAAGCCACAAGCAGCATTGTCCCTGCTACATTTAAGTCCATGGTGACAGAGTGAGGGAGACAGAGGGAGCAACTAATGTCTGTTGGCCAGGGACTAAGCAATATCTACACCAGGTTACTGCACACAGTTCCACGAACTTCACGTGCAGTCAAACTGGAGTAATAATAGCATTCGCAGTGTTCAGCCCAAATTGCTCTCCAATCAATAGGGGATTTTGAAATGTTTTCCATTTGAATGTTCGTAATCTTGATTGTGCGAAAGGTCAAAGCCCCACTGAGGTAACTGAGCTCCTCCTTGTGTTTTGCTGGCATCTGAACTGTTCCTTTCTCCATGGTAGAGTTGCTGCCTCACAGCGCCAGAGAGAGACCCGGGTTCAATCCTGACTATGGGTGCATATGCATTTCGCAAGGCTGTTGTTCATCGACTACAGCTTGACTTTCAACACCCATCCAAGCTTTGTGTCCATACGAGATTTGTACGTTCTCCCCGTGGCCTGTGTGGGTTTTCTCCAGGATCTCCGGTTTCCTCCCACACTCCAAGGTTTGTAGGTTAATTGTGTAGGGTGGTGTTAGCTTGCGGGGATCGCTGGTCGGCGCGGACTAGGTGGGCCGAAAGGCCTGTTTCCGCGCTGTATCTCGGAACTAAACAGGGCCGCTAGAGCCACCGTCTCACAGTGCTGGAGACCCAGGTTCCATCTTGACCTTGGGTGCTGCTGTAACTGTGGTGTTTGCACGTTCTCCCTGTGATCGTGTGGGATTCCTCCGGGCGCTCCGGTTTCCTCCCACGTCCCTAAGACGTGCGGGCGTGCGGGATAATCGGCCCTCTGGCAATTCCCATTTGTGTGTAGGGAGCGGATGAGGGAAATGGGTTAACGTAGAACTAGTGTGAACGGGCGATCGATGGTCGGCGTGGGCTCGATGGGACGAAGGGCCTGTTTCCGTGCTGTATCCCTGAACTCCAGAAGTTACCCAATCGCTCGATAAAGGATCAGCAGCCAAGCAGGAATAATGTTTGCTAAGCTTCTGCAAACAGGCGCTAGTCTAATCGGTCATTCTCAATGTGAGTTCAATGAACGTACTCGATGTTAGAGACCTGAATTGGATTTCGAGTTGGTGCCAAAAAGTGGCAACTCTTGCCTCTAGACTCAGTGGGCTGTTTTTATGTATTCTGTACTTAATAGGGGATTGTACTTGTGTATGGCAATACACTTGCTGAAAAAAGATATTTCACTGTACATTGGTACATGCAGTTTTGGTCTCCAAATTTGAGGAAGGACATTCTTGCTATTGAGGGCGTGCAGCGTAGGTTTACTAGGTTAATTCCCGGAATGGCGGGACTGTCGTATGTTGAAAACTGGAGCGACTGGGCTTGTATACACTGGAATTTAGAAGGATGAGAGGGGATCTTATTGAAACATATAAGATTATTAAGGGATTGGACACACTAGAGGCAGGAAACATGTTCCCAATGTTGGGGGAGTCCAGAACCAGGGGCCATAGTTTAAGAATAAGGGGTAGGCCATTTAGAACTGAGATGAGGAAAAACTTATTCACTCAGAGATCTGTGGAATTCCTTGCCTCAGAAGGCAGTGGAGTTCAATTCCCTGGATGCTTTCAAGAGAGAGTTAGATAGAGCTCTTAATGATAGCGGAGTCAGGGGGTATGGGGAGAAGGCAGGAATGGGGTACTGATTGTGAATGATCAGCCATGATCACATTGAATGGCGGTGCTGGCTCGAGGGGCCAAATGGCCGACTCCTGTACCTATTGTCTATTGTCTATAATAAGGAACCACTGAACCAATTCAAAATCGTATCAAGGCTTTTTATGCCTTGCAATTTTTTTCCTGTAATGATCGAAGTCCACTGAACAAATTGAATGCATTTCGCAAGGCAACATCAACTATAGCTTGGCTTTCAACACCATTATCCCATCCAAGTGTTGTGTCCTTCTTTGTAAACCAACATCTGCAGTTCCTCGTATCTGACTCACAGAGTCATGGAGTGATACAGTGTGGAAACAGGCCCTTCGGCCTAACTTGCCCACACCGGCCAACATGTCCCAGCTACACTAGTCCTACCTGCCCGCGTTTGGCCCATATCCCCCCAAACCTGTCCGATCCATGTACCTGTCTAACTGTTTCTTAAACGATGAGATAGTCCCAGCCTCAACTACCTCCTCTGGCAGCTCGCTCCATACACCCACCACCCTTTGTGTGAAAAAGTTACCCCTCAGATTTCTTTAAAAAAAAATTCCCTTCACCTTAATCCTATATCCCCTGGTCCTTGATTCATCTGCTCTGGGCAAGAGACTCAGAACTCGATTGATAGGATCAGATTATTGGATAATTAGTTTAGAACTGATGTTCTCCCCTTATGTGTTCTCTGAACTACAGATTACATGGGCTTCAGTATAGAATAAATACTTGAACATTTCCTTGGAAGGACCCATAAGCCATTTAAAACACACAGCTAAATCCTTATTAAATCCCCCTGTTAGTCAGGGCTCCCCACAGTTACCAGTGAGTTCTTGTTTCCTGCTGTTTTCCATATTCATGCCGTTATCCACATCCCAGTGTCTGCTCGCTTCTTGGCTTTGTGCTTTAAATGAGACGTTAAACTCACTCACAGTGGCTCAGACCCGTCATTGTCACCAGGTGGGATTTAAAACTCATTATGCATTCCACTGATCCATTGAAATACACATTTTCACCTTGCATGTCATGTTTCGGAAGGAATGCTGGTTTAAACCGAAGAGAGATGGAAAAAGCTGGAGTAACCCAGCGGGTTAGTGGAGTTAATGATAGGCCAGACTTGATGGGCCAAATGGCCTAATTCTGCTCCTATAGCTTATGAACTTATGAAGTTATTAATTATTAGCTGATGTCAGTAATAACACAATATGAATTAGATAGAGCTAGATGAGCTCTTAAGGATAGCGGAGTCAGGGGGTATGGGGAGAAGGCAGGAACGGGGTACTGATTGAGAATGATCAGCCATGATCACATTGAATGGTGGTGCTGGCTCGAAGGGCCGAATGGCCTTCTACTGCACCTATTGTCTATTGGGACAGGCAGCGTCTCAGGAGAGAAGGAATGGGTGACGTTTAGGGTCGAGAACCTTGTTCATAAGGATGAAGTAGAAGGGTCTCGACTCGAAACGTCACCCATTCCTTCTCTCCAGAGATGCTGCATGTCCCACTGAGTTACTCCAGCTTTGTGTCAATTCCCCGATTAGCTCCAAGTCACACAATTAGACAATAGACAATAGACAATAAGTGCAGGAGGAGGCCATTCGGCCCTTTTGAGCCAGCACCACCATTCAATGTGATCGTGGCTGATCATTCTCAATCAGTACCCCGTTCCTGCCTTCTCCCCATACCCCCTGACTCCGCTATCCTTAAGAGCTCATCTAGCTCTATCTAATTCATATTGTGTTATTCCTGACATCTAGACAATAGACAATAGACAATAGACAATATCCTTAAGAGCTCATCTAGCTCTATCTAATTCATATTGTGTTATTACTGACATCTAGACAATAGACAATAGGTGCAGGAGGAGGCCATTCGGCCCTTCGAGCCAGCACCACCATTCAATGTGATCGTGGCTGATCATTCTCAATCAGTACCCCATTCCTGCCTTCTCCCCATACCCCTGACTCCGCTATCCTTAAGAGCTCATCTAGCTCTATCTAATTCATATTGTGTTATCACTGACATCAGCTAATAATTAATAACTTCATAAGTTCATAAGCTATAGGAGCAGAATTAGGCCATTTGGCCCATCAAGTCTACTCCACCATTTGGCACAGTGGCGCAGCGGCAGAGTTGCAGCCTCACAGCGCCAGAGACCCGGGTTAAATCCTGACCATGGGTGCTGTCTGCCGGGGGTTTGCACTTTCCCTGTGACTGCCTGGGTTTTCCCCCGGGCGTTCTGGAGGTTTGTAGGTTGATTGGCTTGGGTAAAGACTGTAAACTGAATTCTTGCTATTGAGGGCGTGCAGCGTAGGTTCACTAGGTTAATTCCCGGAATGGCGGGACTGTCGTATGTTGAAAGGCTGGAGCAATTAGACTTGTATACACTGGAATTTAGAAGGATGAGGGGGGATCTTATTGAAGCATATAAGATAATTAGGGGATTGGACACATTAGAGGCAGGAAACATGTTCCCAATGTTGGGGGAGTCCAGAACAAGGGGCCACAGTATAAGAATAAGGAGTAGGCCATTTAGAACAGAGATGAGGAAGAACGTTTTCAGTCAGAGTGGTGAAGGTGTGCAATTCTCTGCCTCAGAAGGCAGTGGAGGCCAGTTCGTTGGATGCTTTCAAGAGAGAGCTGGATAGAGCTCTTAAGGATAGCGGAGTGAGGGGGTATGGGGAGAAGGCAGGAACGGGGTACTGATTGAGAGTGATCAGCCATGATCGCATTGAATGGCGGTGCTGGCTCGAAGGGCTGAATGGCCTACTCCTGCACCTATTGTCTATTGTCTATTGATAGTGCTAGTGTGCGGGGATCGTTGGACGGCACGGACTCGGTGGGCCGAAGGGCCTGTTTCAATGCTGTATCTCTAAACTAAACTAAACCATACTTAGTGCTGTATCTCTGAACTGAACTGGACACCCCACTCTCACCCCTTCCCCGTCTCTGCTCACTCTGTACTGAGCTGATTGAGCTGACACCAGAGACAGAGAGCTCCCAGTGCAAGTCCTGGCCCAGTGTTAATGGCACCACCTGACACCCTTTTGTTTGCCTTGTCCCTGCTTGTCACGCTGCCAGACTCCCTAACGAACACCTTGCACAAGATCCACATACTGCCGCCATTCTGTGCCAGACAGAAAACATGGTTAGATATACAAGGCAAGGGATTTCGTTTAGTTTAGCTTAGATACAGCGTGGAAACAGGCCCTTCGGCCTGCCGAGTCCATGCTGACCAACGATCCCCGCACATTAACGCCATCCTACACACACGAGGGACAATTTACAATTATACCAAACCAATTAACCTACAATAGATTGACACAAAAAGCTGGAGTAACTCAGCGGGACAGGCAGCATCTCAGGAGAGAAGGAATGGGTGAGGTTTCGGGTCGAGACCCTTCTACAACTCAAAACGTCACCCATTTCATTCTCTCCAGAGATGCTGCCTGTGCCGCTGAGTTACTCCAGCTTTTTGTGTCGATCTTTGGTTTAAACCAGCATCTGAAGTTTCTTTCTTCCCATTTAGCTAACAAAACTGTGCTTCTTTGGACTAGGGAAGAAACCGGAGTACCCGGAGAAAACCCACGCTGGTCACGGGGAGAACTTACATACTCTGTACAGACAGCACCCAGAGTCAGGATCGAACCCGGGTCTCCTGTGTGGTAAGGAAGCAACTCTACCACTGCGCCACTGAGCTCCGTTTTTTTAAGCTCCAGATATACATCAGTGAAATAGGCCCTTCGGCCCATCGAGTCTGCGTTGCTACAGCGTTGCTACACTACGCATTGTGAGCTTATCGTACTTATGCGTGCCAAATGTCTTACTGATCATAATGCAAAAAAAAATAATAATCCCTATGTTCCCCATGTTGGGGGAGTCTAGAATATGTTCCTGTTGTTGGGGGAGTCCAGAATCAGGGGTCACAGTTTACGAATAAGGGGTCGGCCATTTAAGACTGAGATGAGGAAAAACATTTTCACCCAGAGAGTTGTGAATCTGTGGAATTCTCTGCCACAGAAGCACGGTGGCGCAGCGGTAGAGTTGTTGCTTTACAGCGAATGCAGCGCCGGAGACTCAGGTTCGATCCTGACTACGGGTGCTGCACTGTAAGGAGTTTGTACGTTCTCCTCGTGACCTGCGTGGGTTTTCTCCGAGATCTTCGGTTTCCTCCCACACTCCAAAGACGTACAGGTATGTAGGTTAATTGGCTGGGTAAATGTAAAAATTGTCCCTAGTGGGTGTAGGATAGTGTTAATGTGCGGGGATCGCTGGGCGGCACGGACTTGGAGGGCCGAAAAGGCCTGTTTCCGGCTGTATATATATGATGATGATGATGATGAAGAAGGCAGTGGAGGCCAATTCACTGGATGTTTTTAAGAGAGAGTTAGATATAGCTCTTGGGGCTAATGGAATCAAGGGATATGGGGAGAAAGCAGGAACGGGGTACTGATTTTGGATGATCAGCCATGATCATATTAGACAATAGACAATAGGTGCAGGAGGAGGCCATTCGGCCCTTCGAGCCAGCACCGCCATTCAATGTGGTCATGGCTGATCATTCTCAATCAGTACCCCGTTCCTGCCTTCTCCCCATACCCCCTGACTCCGCTATCCTTAAGAGCTCTATCCAGCTCTCTCTTGAATACATTCAGAGAATTGGCCTCCACTACCTTCTGAGGCAGAGAATTCCACAGATTCACAACTCTCTGACTGAAAATGAGTTTTTCCTCATCTCAGTTCTAAATGGCCTACCCCTTATTCTTAAACTGTGGCCCCTTGTTCTGGATTCCCCCAACATTGGGAACATGTTTCCTGCCTCTAACGTGTCCAACCCCTTAATAATCTTATACGTTTCGATAAGAGCTCCTCTCATCCTTCTAAATTCCAGTGTATTGAATGGCGGTGCTGGCTCGAAGGGCCGAATGGCCTGCCCCTGCACCTATTTTCTATGTTTCTAATTTCACTGTGCCTCGGTACACATTGAACCATCTTTATTTCAAACTGTGCACTCACCAGTTGTGCAGGAGAATCTCTCTTTACAGGTGGGCCCGGTAAAGAAAAATAATATAAAGCAAGTTTCAGTTTACAGTGGGAGAAAGAAATGCTGTATCGACACTCAATGGTCGACACTGACATCATGTCTAATCTGGGGAAGAATATACATGACTCCCGAATAATAGATCACTTGCTAACTTTGATATAAAGCAAAGTCTAGTGATTTGCAGCCTATTCTTTGTCCTAAAGTGATGAGAATTATTGGATTTCCCTGATTGCTTCTAGATTAAGTGTGGCCAATTTAAATACACATAGTTAGCCCGGACAATGGACTGCCACAGTTTGAAGCGTCTGATTAGGCCGATGGCGGTGAATACACAGGACATCCCCCACCCCCCCGGAGATAAGTGATGAGGGTCACAGTCTCGGAAGGATGGTCAAACACCAGGGCAGGTTCAGACATGAGGAGTATAAGTGTGGGGAGAGAACTTCCTGCCTGTGGGCCACAGCGACTCTGCATTCTCAGGTGTGGAGGAGTGCTCTGTCCAGCAATGTCGGATTTCAGCATCGACAGCATCTTGTCCAGCAAGGGTGGCAGATACCCTCCCAGCACCATGCCCTGGCACCATCGCCCTCTCCTGCTCCACTCCACCAACGGCTCGATGCCCAGCGTCGGTAACGTTGGTCTCTGCTTGGCTCCCGGTCCCACGCCCATCGCTGGCAACCTGCCTCATCAGGACTTCCACCTGGGGGAGAGATGCTACTGTTACCCCCAGCCACATACCCACTGCTGCCTGGGACAAAGAGGTAACGACCAACAACCTTCACTGTTTGAACCCCAGCTTTGCGATGTCTCCAAATAGATTTTTGGGGGTGGGGGTGTTAATGTTGCTTGTTTTGAAGTGGGACAAAGCATTTGTTTTGATCAGGTACCTTCTGAGGAAGTATAAGAAAATAACTGCAGATGCTGGTACAAATCGAAGGTATTTATTCACAAAATGCTGGAGTAACTCAGCAGGTCAGGCAGCATCTCGGGAGAGAAGGAATGGGTGACGTTTCAGGTCGAGACCCTTCTTCAGACTGATGGTGACGTTTCGGGTCGAGACCCTTCTTCAGACTGGTGACGTTTCGGGTCGAGACCCTTCTTCAGACTGATTTGTCTGAAGAAGGGTCTCGACCCGAAATGTCACCCATTCCTTCTCTCCCGAGATGCTGCCTGACCTGCTGAGTTACTCCAGCATTTTGTGAATAAATACCTTCTGATGAAGGATCTTTTTTCGTTTTAGTTTGATTTATTGTCGCGTGTAGCAAAGTTCAGTGAATATAAGAAAATAACTGCAGATGCTGGTACAAATCGAAGGTATTTATTCACAAAATGCTGGAGTAACTCAGCAGGTCAGGCAGCATCTCAGGAGAGAAGGAATGGGTGACGTTTTGGGTCGAGACCCTTCTTCAGTACAGTGAAAAGCTTTTGTTGTGTGCTAACCAGACAGCGGAAAGACTATACATGATTACAATTGAGCCGTCCACAGTGTGCAGATACACGATAAAGATAATAATATTTAGTGCAAGATAAGGTCCAGTAAAGCCCAATTAAAGATAGAACAAGGGTCTCCAACAAGGTAGATGGTAAGTCCGCTCTCTAGTTGATGTTAGGATGGTTCAGTTGCCTGATAACAGCTGGGATGAAACTGAGATTATATTTGTGTTGCGTGTGATACATATTTGAGGTGATAGACGGCAAGTGTTGGAATAATAGACAATAGACAATAGACAATAGGTGCAGGAGTAGGCCATTCAGCCCTTCGAGCCAGCACCGCCATTCAATGCGATCATGGCTGATCACTCTCAATCAGTACCCCGTTCCTGCCTTCTCCCCATACCCCCTCACTCCGCTATCCTTAAGAGCTCTATCCAGCTCTCTCTTGAAAGCATCCAACGAACTGGCCTCCACTGCCTTCTGAGGCAGAGAATTCCACACCTTCACCACTCTCTGACTGAAAAAGTTCTTCCTCATCTCCGTTCTAAATGGCCTACCCCTTATTCTTAAACTGTGGCCCCTTGTTCTGGACTCCCCCAACATTGGGAACATGTTTCTGCCTCTAATGTGTCCAATCCTCTAATTATCTTATATGTTTCAATAAGATCCCCCCTCATCATAATGAAGTACCACAGTGCTGCCTGGCTTAGAGGATATTTGCAACTGGGAAGAGGTAGGACAGACTTGTATAGTTTTCTCTGGAACGTTGGAGGTTGAGGAGAGAGTTGATAGAATTAAATAAAATTATGAGAGGCACAGACTGGGTAGACAGTCAGAACCTCACCCTCACCCCCACCCTCACCCCCACCCCCCCCCACCCAGGGTGAAAATGTCAAAGACTAGATGGCAGAGCTTTAGGGTGAGAGGGGCAAGGTTTGAAGAAGATGTGCAGGGCAAGAATCTTTGATCCACAGAGCATGGTGGAGCCCTGGAACATGCTGCCAAACCCTCTTACTATTGAGGGCGTGCAGCGTAGGTTTACTCGGTTAATTCCCGGAATGGCGGGACTGTCATATGTTGAAAGACTGGAGCGACTAGGCTTGTATACACTGGAATTTAGAAGGATGAGAGGAGGTCTTATCGAAACGTATAAGATTATTAAGGGGTTGGACACGTTAGAGGCAGGAAACACGTTCCCAATGTTGGGGGAGTCCACAACAAGGGGCCACACACAGTTTAAGAATAAGGGGTAGGCCATTTAGAACTGAGATGAGGAAAAACTTTTTCAGTCAGAGAGTTGTGAATCTGTGGAATTCTCTGCCTCAGAAGGCAGTGGAGGCCAATTCTCTGAATGCATTCAAGAGAGAGCTGGACAGAGCTCTTAAGGATAGCGGAGTCAGGGGGTATGGGGAGAAGGCGGGAACGGGGTACTGATTGAGAATGATCAGCCATGATCACATTAAATGGCGGTGCTGGCTCGAAGGGCCGAATGGCCTCCTCCTGCACCTATTGTCTATTGTCTATTATCCCACCATAACTGCTGAACTTTGTTTGTGATTTTTAATTTGGTTTATAATTTAATTTAATTTATAGTTTCATTTAATTTAGTATAGTTTATCGTTTAGTTTATCGTTTAATATAGTTTAGTTTATAGTTTAGTTTAGGAATCAAAAAACTGCAGATGCTGGTCTAAATTGAAGGTAGAAACAAAATGCTGGAGTAACTCAGCGGGTCAGGCAGCATCTCCGGAGAGAAGGAATGGGTGACGTTTCATGTCGAGACCTTTTCCTTCTCTCCCGAAATGCTGCTTGACCCACTGAGTTACTCCTGCATTTTGTGTCTACAGTTTAGTTATTTTAGTTTAGAATTTTGCTTGTGATGTTTAGTTCAGAGTTTAGAGTTTAGTTTAACGGAGCTTAGTTTAGTAGTCAATAGACAATAGGTGCAGGAGTAGGCCATTCGGCCCTTCGAGCCAGCACCACCATTCAATGTGATCATGGCTGATCATTCTCAATCAGTACCCCGTTCCTTCCTTCTCCCCATACCCCCTGACTCCGCTGTCCTTAAGAGCTCTATCTAGCTCTCTATTGAATGCATTCAGAGAATTGGCCTCCACTGCCCTCTGAGGCAGAGAATTCCACAGATTCACAACTCTCCGGCTGAAAAAGTTTTCCTCATCTCCGTTCTAAAAGGCCGACCCCTTATTCTTAAACTGTAGTCTAGTTTAGGTTAATAGTCACCGAGGAACAGTGAAAGGCTCTTTTGCTGCGATCTACCCAGTCGGCGGGAAGACGATACTTGATTCCGAGAAGCATCTTGCCCGGTCCCCTGTGCTTGCTGATGCCGAGTGTCACCAGAGAAGGTTCACCAGATTGATCCCTGGGATGGCAGGACTTTCATATGAAGAAAGACTGGATAGACTCGGCTTGTACTCGCTGGAATTTAGAAGATTGAGGGGGTATCATAGAAACTTACAAAATTCTTAAGGGGTTGGACAGGCTAGATGCGGGAAGATTGTTCCCGATGTTGGGGAAGTCCAGAACAAGGGGTCACAGTTTAAGGATAAGGGGGAAGTCTTTTAGGACCGAGATGAGAAAGGTTTGTTTCACACAGAGAGTGGTGAATCTGTGGAATTCTCTGCCACAGAAGGTAGTTGAGGCCAGTTCATTGGCTATATTTAAGAGGGAGTTAGATGTGGCTCTTGTGGCTAAATGGACCAGGGGGTATGGAGAGAAGGCAGGTACAGGTTACTGGATGATCAGCCATGATCGTATTGAATGGCGGTGCAGGCTCGAAGGGCCGAATGGCCTACTCCTGCATCTATGTTTCTATGTTTCTATGATCTACCCAGTCAGCGGGAAGACGATACTTGATTCTGAGAAGCATCTTGCCCGGTCCCCTGTGCTTGCTGATGCCGAGTGTTTTGTGCCCCAGTTGTAGGTATCTTGGACCCAGCTACCATGCAGCACCTGGGTCTGCACTTCCTGGCTCAAGCTCGCAAGAGAAGACGAAGGCACCGGACTGTTTTCACGGAGCAGCAGCTGGAAGGTCTGGAAGACCTCTACTGCACGTCCAACTACCCGGACAGCAATGCCAGGGAAAAGTTGGCCAGGAAGACCCATCTCTCTGAGGAGACCATCAAGGTACGTAGCTTCCACACCAAGGACTACCACCCAACAGGAGCAAGTAGAGGGGAGACCTGCATTACTGTAGCGCCAGTTGCATTCCCTTCCAGGACATCTCGAGCACTTTCCAACTGAGCATGGACTCTGTTGTAATAATAATAATAATAACTTTATTTGTATAGCACTTTTTATACAATTGAATGCAACCCAAAGTGCTTTCCACAAAATCACAAGATTCCTTCTCTCCTGAGATGCTGCCTGTCCCGCTGAGTTACTCCAGCATTTTGTGTCTCCCTCCGATTAGAACCACCATCTGCAGTTATTTTCCCACACATTCTGCCGCTCCAATGTGAATTCTCCTCAAGGTGTGTCTACTTTGAAGAAGTTCTCCTCCTCTCTTCCACGAGAGTTAGCAGCATGCTCTCCCCCTCTGTGATTCCTCCTGCCCGCCAACTCCACGACCACGTTTTGCTTCCAGTCTTCCAGTCTCCCGCTACATCCTATCATTGTCCCGCCCCTTCCCCTGAAATCGGTCTGAAGAAGGGTCTCGACCCGAAACGTCACCCATTCCTTCTCTCCAGAGATGCTGCCTGTCCCGCTGAGTTACTCCAGCTTTTTGTGTCTACCTTCGGTTTAAATCAGCACCTGCAGTTCCTTCCTACACATTTGTGTCTTTTTGTGGGTAAGTGACAATAGACAATAGGTGCAGGAGGAGGCCATTCGGCCCTTCAAGCCAGCACCGCCATTCAATGTGATCATGGCTGATCATTCTCAATCAGTACCCCGTTCCTGCCTTCTCCCCATACCCCCTGACTCCTCTATCCTTAAGAGCTCTATCCAGCTCTCTCTTGAATGCATTCAGAGAATTGGCCTCCACTGCCTTCTGAGGCAGAGAATTCCACAGATTCACAACTCTCTGACTGAAAAAGTTTTTCCTCATCTCAGTTCTAAATGGCCTACCCCTTATTCTTAAACTGTGTGGCCCCTGGTTCTGGACGCCCCCAACATTGGGAACATGTTTCCTGCCTCTAACGTGCCCAACCCCTTAATAATCTTGGGTTGGGGGGCCTTTTGCAACTTCAGTGGTCAAGTGGTCCGGAAATACAGCTCCTGGCTTCACCGTTGTTTCGAGTCTTTCTTCCTAATGCTTGCCTTTCCCACGTAGGTCTGGTTCAAAAATCGACGGGCGAAGTCACGAAAACAGAAGCAGCCGCTGCAGGGAAAACTGAACAGCGCGAGTGGCGCACCTGACCTCGCGGAGGACACGGGCAAACACCACGTCCAGCCCAGCGCCCCGTCGTGATAAGAGCAGCGCAGAGAGACCAGCGACTGACACCCCTGGTCGTCAGCTCACAACCTGGCGTGGACTGTGTTAAATATTACACAACAGAGTGCGAAAGAAAAGAACACATTTACACAGACGGGACTCAGTGCAGGGAAGCCACACGTCCTGGAAGAAAGTCCCAGGGCGGCGCGGCGGGTAGAGCTGCTGCCTCACGGCGCCAGAGCCCCCCTGGTTCGATACTGACCTCAGGTCATAAGGGATAGGAGTAGAATGAGGCCATTCGGCCATCAAGTCCACACCGTCATCCAATCGTGCTGATCTATCTCTCCCACCTCACCTCCATTCTCCTGCCACCTCCCCATAACCCCTGACACCCGCCTGGGTGGAGTTTACACGTTCTCCCGTGACCGTGTGGGTTTCCTCCGGGTGCTCCGGTTTCCTCCCACATCCCAAAGACGTGCGGGTTTGTCGGCTAATCGGCCCCTCTGTAAACTGCCCCCGGTGTGTAGGGAGTGGACGAGAAAGTGGGGTAGCATAGAACTAGTGTGAACGGGGTGATCGATGGAAGGCGCGGACTCGGTGGGCCGAAGGGCCTGAATCTGCGCTGTATCTCTGAGCTAAAGTTCCTCAACATCGCCCTCACTGCAAGGTCCTTGACTTCACCCTGCAGTCTCATTGTGGGCACTGCCAGTAACTTCTGTCTGAAGTTTGAACCCGTGGCCTCTGGTTGTACGTTTCAAACTTTAACGTGTCTCACCCCACTCCGTCACCTTGGAACGTTCTGTCAAAGGACAGGTTTTGAACCTGCCCAGTGAACGGCGTCCCGCTGGAAAAACGTTGATGTTTATTAGTGTTTGGGTGGAAGATTTACTCTTCCACAGGGCAGCTGGCATTGGCGAAAGGAACCAGGAATGGCAGTACCGTGATAAATTACTGGCTTGTGTATGGATCCATGGACTGAAGCGATCGGAGTTCAGATCTAGAATTTTTATTAAATTAAAGAAAGTTGTTAAATCCTGTCTGGTTTACAAATATTCCTCAGCAGAAGAAATTCACAGACTTTAACCAATTTAAGCCATTCGTTTCTCCAGACCACTGATGAGTCTTTAATGCCCCTTAATTAGGTGGAATGCAGGACTGAGGTGTGTGTGTGTGTGTGTGCGTGTTTGTGTGTGTGCGTGTGTTTGTGTGTGTGCGTGCGCGTGTGCGTGCACGTGTGTGTGCGTGTGCGTGCGTGTGTGATGAAAGAGTCTTCAGTCCAAAGCAATACCCAAGCATTTCCAAACCTGGAACCATTAACTCCCCTTCCCTTTCCCACACGGACCTTTCTGCACTGGGCCTCCTCCATTGCACGAGTGTGGCCACACACAAACTGGAGAAACAGCACCTCATTTTACACTTGGGCAGCTTACAACCCAGCGGTATGAACATTGAATTCTCCAGTTTCAGGTAATTACATAACCTTCCTCCTCTCTTCCATTTAAACCCCTCTACCCTTCTCCCCCCCCCCCTCCCCTTTGCCCCACCTGGACTTGCACCTTTTCCTCCCCCGCCCCCTTCTCCACCTACATTCCTTCCTCTAGCTTCACAACTCTCAACTATAGACAATAGACAATAGGTGCAGGAGGAGGCCATTCGGCCCTTCGAGCCAGCACCACCATTCAATGTGATCATGGCTGATCATTCTCAATCAGTACCCCGTTCCTGCCTTCTCCCCATACCCCATGACTCCGCTATCCTTAAGAGCTCTATCTAGCTCTCTTTTGAATGCATTCAGAGAATTGGCCTCCACTGCCTTCTGAGGCAGAGAATTCCACAGATTCACAACTCTCTGACTGAAAAAGTTTTTCCTCATCTCAGTTCTAAATGGCCAACCCCTTATTCTTAAACTGTGGCCCCTTGTTCTGGACTCCCCCAACATTGGGAACATGTTTCCTGCCTCTAACGTGTCCAACCCCTTAATAATCTTATACGTTTCGATAAGATCTCCTCTCATCCTTCTAAATTCCAGTGTATACAAGCCTAGTCGCTCCAGTCTTTCAACAAATGACAGTCCTGCCATTCCGGGAATTAACCTAGTAAACCTACGCTGCACGCCCTCTTCAATCCTTTTGTCTCACACCTTGTCTTTTCCTCTCTGACCTTTGTCCAACCATCTGCCTATCAGAAACCTATCACTTACCAAGCTTTGTGCTGCCCCTCCTCTCTTCCAGCTTTCTCCCCCCCCCCCACCACCCCCTACAATCAGTCCTGAAGGGTCCCGACTTGAAACGTCACCTATACTTGTCTGACCCGCTGAGTTCCTCCAGCACTTTGTGTCTTTGTTGGTAAACCAGCAGCTGCAGTTCCTCCTTTCTACATTTCCGGGCCATTTTGTTTTCATTTTAGATTTTAACTGCTTTTGTTTTAACATTGAGGCATGCAAAATATATGGAACATAAAACTCTAATAAACAATCCATTAAACAACCCCACTTCACAGCAGACCATACATAAACTTTTCCCAACTTTTATTTTTGCTTTTTTGAAACTTTACATAATAAACGGCTTATTAATCTTTCTGATCCCACCTGGCATTGTGTGAATCATTCGATTAGGTTATCGTACCTTGGAACCTACCGCCCTAGGAGGCAACGTTCCTTTACACAGCAAAAACATTTGTCAATGGGATCAGAACTCAAATGCAAAATCGAGGGAGTACATATACTCTAGGATTTACGGTACACACCATAATTGTGACACTCAATGCACCATAAGTATTTTGTCAGTCAAATGTTAAACAGCAACCATAAACCGGAGACATGTTTGTGAATATAATATATATATATATCTTTCAGTCAGTGTATCAAATGAAGTGGTACGTCATCTACTGAAACTACTGTGGAATGGATGCTAGGATTGTGGGGTGGGGGGGTGGGGTGATTGGGGGATGTTTCATCGGGACCAAGGCACTAGCATCAACTATGATTGTATCGGGGTGAACTAGTATCTAGGAATGTTATCAGCAGTCTTGTTTCCGAAGCAGAATAGACAACAGAGGTCGAGAAGCGAGAGTCTGAGGGGAAGGGTGAGGAGGCTTTTTTTGCTTCTTACGACTGCATTTCTGCCCTCAGCATCCACGGGAACCAGCAACAGAAAAGTAATCTGGAACGAGAAGAGAGAGAGACAAAGATGCATTGAGAGAGAGAGAGAGAGAGAGAGAGAGAGAGAGACAGAGAGAGAGAGACAGAGAGAGAGACAGAGAGACAGAGAGAGAGAGAGATGAGACGAGAGAGAGAGAGAGAAGAGAGAGAGAGAAGAGAGAGAGAGAGAGAGAGAGAGAGAGAGAGAGAGAGAGAGAGAGAGAGAGAGAGAGAGAGAGAGAGAGAGAGAGAGAGAGAGAGAGAGAGAGAGAGAGAGAGAGAGAGAGAGAGATGGCAGAGGTGCAGAGTTGTACAGAAACAGGGTAGACACAAACTGCTGGAGTAACTCAGCGGGTCAGGCAACATCTCGGGAGAGAAGGAATGGGTGACGTTTCGGGTCGAGACCTTTCTTCAGACTGATGTCAATGGAGGGGGCGGGGACTCCATCAGTCTGAAGAAGGATCTCGACCGGAAACGTCACCGATTCCTTCTCTCCCGAGATGCTGCCTGACCCGCTGAGTTACTCCAGCATTTTGTGTCTACCTTCGATTTGAACCAGCAAGTGCAGTTTTTTTCTCTACAGTACAGAAACAGGTTCCTCCGCCCAACCTTGTCCTGCCAACCAAGTGGCCACACCGAGTCTGCCTGCTTTTGGCCCAAAGCCCGCCAAAGTCCTCCTGTCCATGGGGAGGGGGTGGGGGCAAAGGGAAGGGTGGGGGTGAGATGCACAGGGAGGTGGGGTGAAGAGAGATGGATGGATGAGTGGGGGGGGTGGGTGGGAGGTGAGACAGACGGTGGAGATGAGATCAGATTGGGGGGGGAAAGAGGGTGGAGATGAGCCTATCTCACTCCCAAATACGGGACAAGGTGACGTCGCTGCCCCGCGCCCCATGTGACCTCATCCAGCCAGTGGCCACGTGCTCCCACTCCACCAATGGTGACCTCCGTTAGGCAACGCCCGGGCCTCCAGACCTAGACTGTCCGGAGCTAAAATATCGGAAACCTAGAGTGTCTGGACCTAAATTGTCGGGGTCTACAGCGTCCGGGCCTACAGCGTCCGGGGCCTACAGCGTCCGGGCCTACAGCGTCCGGGCCTACAGCCTCCGGGCCTACAGCCTCCGGGCCTACAGCCTCCGGGCCTACAGCCTCCGGGCCTACAGCGTCCGGGGCCTACAGCGTCCGGGCCTACAGCGTCCGGGGCCTACAGCGTCCGGGCCTACAGCATCCGGGCCTACAGCCTCCAGGCCTCCAGCATGTGGGCCTACAGCATCCGGGCCTACAGCGTTTGGGCCTAATACGGGACAAGGCGTTCCATACGGGACAAACCAATTTAGCCCAAAGGGATGTCCCGGCTAATACGGGACAGTTGGCAACAATAAATGTCAGTGGAGGTCAGACGGGGGGTAGGGGGGAGAGATGATGGAGATGAGGTGAGATGTTGAAGGAAGATGAAATGGGTGGAGGTCTGGAGAGAGAGAGAGAGATGGAGGGGGAGACAGTGGAGAGATGGTTGGGGAGAAGAGATGGGGTGAGTTGGTTAAGAGTGTTTGAGGAGGGGGAGAAAGGGGTGGGGAGGGGTGTCAGGTGGAAGAGGAGGGAGCAGGTGAATGGGGCGGGGGAGGGGGATGAGACGTGAGCAGGGAGGTGCATGGCTGAGGGGGTGGGGGAAATCGGCTTGGGCAGGAGCTAATGTCGATGGCCCCCATCGCTCCTGCCCACCGCTGTGGCCGGGAGGGGCGGAGGGCAACGAGGCGCGGTCACCTGGATATGGAGCTCTCTGACGAGATGTCTTTGGGGTTCCTCACTGCCGCCAGGTTCCGCTTGGGCTGCGTCACTATGGAAACAAACCGTGAGGGCGATGGTTATCACAAGCCTCACCCCACAACTGCAGCCTGCTCTAAACAATAGACAATAGACAATAGACAATAGGTGCAGGAGTAGGCCATTCAGCCCTTCGAGCCAGCACCGCCATTCAATGCGATCATGGCTGATCATTCTCAATCAGTACCCCGTTCCTGCCTTCTCCCCATACCCCCTCACTCCGCTATCCTTAAGAGCTCTATCCAGCTCTCTCTTGAAAGCATCCAACGAACTGGCCTCCACTGCCTTCTGAGGCAGAGAATTCCACACCTTCACCACTCTCTGACTGAAAAAGTTCTTCCTCATCTCCGTTCTAAATGGCCTACCCCTTATTCTTAAACTGTGGCCCCTTGTTCTGGACTCCCCCAACATTGGGAACATGTTTCCTGCGTCTAATGTGTCCAATCCCCTAATTATCTTATATGTTTCAAACCACTAGAGGCACCCAACATGTCACCTCCGGACAGTTACAGTCACAGCACCTTTATAAGGTGAAGGGGGAAAGATTTAATGGGAATCTGAGGGGGTAACTTTTACACGCTAAGGGTGGTGGGTGTATGGAACGAGCTGCCAGAGGAGGTAGACACAAAATACTGGAGTAACTCTGTGGAATTCTGTGGAATTCTCTGCCACAGAAGGTAGTTGAGGCCAGTTCATTGGCTATATTTAAGAGGGAGTTAGATGTGGCCCTTGTGGCTAAAGGGATCAGGGGGTATGGAGAGAAGGCAGGTACAGGAATACTGAGTTGGATGATCAGCCATGATCATATTGAATGGCGGTGCAGGCTCGAAGGGCCGAATGGCCTACTCCTGCGCCTATTTTCTATGTTTCTACGTTTCTAACTCGGTGGGTCAGGCAGCATCTCGGGAGAGAAGGAATGGGTGACGTTTTGGATCAAGAATCTTTCTGAAGATGGGTCTCGACCCGAAACGTCAACCATTCCTTCTCTCCCAAGATGCTGCCTGACACGCTGAATTACTCCAGCATTTTGTATCTACCTTCGGTTTAAACCAGCATCTGCAATTCTTTACTACACATTAAGCCAGAGCAGGTAGTTGAGGCAGGGACTATCGCAACATTAAACAAACAGTTAGCCAGGTACATGGACAAGACAGGTTTAGAGGGATGTGGACCAAACACAGGCAGGTTGGTCTAGTGCAGATGGGACATGTTGGCCAGTGTGGGCTAGTTGGGCCAAAGGGCCTGCTTCCACACTGTATCACTCTATGGGAGATCCAATGCGAGTTTAGCATAGTTTATTGTCACATGTCACGAGGTACAGTTAAAAGCTTTTGTTTCATGCTGACCTGCCTGCGGAAGGACTACACATGACAAGACACAAGAGCTTTCCACAGTGTGCAGGTACAGGATAAAGGGAATAACGTTTAGTGCAAGGGAAACGTTTAGAGCAATAAATAAAGTCGTTGTATGTCTTGGAGTGTGGGAGGAAAGTGGAGCACCCGGAGAAAACCCACGCGGTCATGGGGAGAACATAAAAACATAGAAAATAGGTGCAGGGGTAGGCCATTCGGCCCTTCGAGACTGCACCGCCCTTCAATATGATCATGGCTGATCATCCAACTCAGTATCCTGTACCTGCCTTCTCTCCATAACCCCTGGCCCCTTTAGCCACAAGGGCCACATCTAACTCCCTCTTAAATATAGCCAATGAACTGGCCTCAACTACCTTCTGTGGCAGAGAATTCCACAGATTCACCACTCTCTGTGTGGAAAAAAAACGTTCTCATCTCGGTCCTAAAAGACTTCCCCCTTATCCTTAAACTGTGACCCCTTGTTCTGGACTTCCCCAACATCGGGAACAATCTTCCTGCATCTAGCCTGTCCAACCCCTTAAGAATTTTGTACGTTTCTATAAGATCCCCGCTCTAAGAACGTACAAACTCCGTACAGACAGCACTGTGGGGGTCTCGGAATTGCAGTACCTTCCCCCACGTTTGTTAGCGTGACCCATAAAATGGGTCAGGGAAAGGGATTCCTCAAACAGGCACAATGGGCCCCTCTTTGCTAAACAGTCGGTTTCAGATGACAAAGAGCTGCCTCATGCAACCAAGGCGATCTGAACTTACTTGTAACTTGGTGAATTTTTTTACTGATGCTGCCATCGCCTGTAGTCTTGGGACCTCCGATCCTGAAAAGGAAAGAAGAAAATCACTCGTTTGAAATCTCTTCCGTCAGTTATCTGGCAACTAAATCCCCCCTACCACAGTCCTGAACCGCTATCTCCCTCTGTCACCCATTCCTTCTCTCCAGAGATGCTGCCTGACCCGCTGAGTTACTCCAGCATTTTGTGTCTACCTTCGATTTAAACCAGCATCTGCAGTTTTGTTTTCCTACACTATCTCCTTCGTTGGTGACTCACGGACTATCCTTGATTGGACTTTGCTAGCTTTACCTTGCACTAAACGTTATTCCCTTTATTGTGTATCTGTACACTGTGAACGGCTCGATTGTAATCGTGTACTGTCTTTCCGCTGACTGCTTTTCACTGTACCTCGGTACACGTGACAATAAACTAAAGTGTAACTGTAGCTCCTGACTGGTGGTTCTGTCGAAGAAAGCTCACATAACATAATACTTAAACTCCGATAATCCGACACGTTTGGGACTTTGATGGTGCTGGATGTACAGAGTTTCTGGACTATTGGATAATATGTACTTAGACCCAAACACACTTTGAGCGCCATTTTATTTTGACAACATTGGAAGGATATTTGGATCTACATGGATAGGAAAAGTTTAGTGGAACAATTTAAAGGATTAGAGGGAAATTAGATTAAGGAAATAACTGCAGATGCTGGTATAAATCTATGGTATTGATTCACAAAATGCTGGAGTAACTCAGCAGGTCAGGCAGCATCTCAGGAGAGAAGGAATGGGTGACGTTTCGGGTCGAGACCCTTCTTCAGACTGATGTCAGGGGGGGCGGGACAAAGGAAGGATATAGGTGGAGACAGGAAGATAGAGGGAGATCTGGGAAGGAGGAGGGGAAGAGAGGGACAGAGGAACTATCTAAAGTTGGAGAAGTCGATGTTCATACCACTGGGCTGCAAGCTGCCCAGGCGAAATATGAGGTGCTGTTCCTCCAATTTGCGGTGGGCCTCACTATGGCACTGGAGGAGGCCCATGACAGAAAGGTCAGACTGGGAATGGGAGGGGGAGTTGAAGTGCTCGGCCATCGGGAGATCAGTTTGGTCAACGCGGACCGAGCGCAGGTGTTGAGCGAAACGATCGCCGATGTGTCAATGGTCCCAATAGAAGAGGGGGTTATATTGATGGAAAATAATTTGTTGATTATTTTACGATAAAACTCCTTGCTAAAGGGGAAAAAAAAGGTATGAGATGCGGTCATGCTTTAACAACCATTAAACCAGTATCAATCCCAAAGATAGACACGAAATGCTGGAGTAACTCAGCGAGTCACGATGCATCTCTGGAGAGAAGGTATAGGCGAAGTTTTGGGTTGAGACCCTTCTTCAGACTGGATCTGAAACGTCACCCATTCCTTCTCTCCAGAGATGCTGCCTGACCCGCTGAGTTACTCCAGCATTTTGTGCCGATCTTCAGTGTCAGCCATCATCTGGAGCTCCTTCCTGCACAGCTTCAAACCCATCCAGAGGTTGTCATTGAGAGTGTGGCACTCCATCAGTGCTGCCCTGAGTGTTTGCACTCATCTCTCCACGAGAGACTCCCTGAACCCACAACGTTTTCCATGAAGGCAAGACCACCGGCCGCTGATCATGGCTGACAATGTTGTATTCAGTTTTAATTTTAGAGATACAGCGTGGAAACGGGCCCTTCGGCCCAGCGATCCCCGCAATTTCATATTAATACCAAGCCGATTAACCTACAAACCTTTGGAGACTTTGGAGTGTGGGAGGAAACCAAAGATCTCAGAGAAAACCCACGCGGGTCACGGGGAGAACGTACAAACTCCGTACAGACAGCGCCCGTGGTCGGGATCGAACCCGGGTCTCCGGCGCTGTGAGGCAGCAGCTCTACCGCTGCGCCACCGTGCCGCCCGACGCCAACGTAGGGCTATTGATAGTTACCTCTGCACTCTGGAGGGAGGGGCAAACACGCCGTACTTCGGTAAGCAGGTGTAATATCGAACGCCGAACACCGAACCATCGTGTTTCCCGGTTGCCTTGTCCAGCTCAATCCCGTACCAGTATCCTGAGGGAACAACAGAAACAGGAGTCACTCCCTGATCAAACCATCGTGGCTTGTTTAAACCACCCGCGATAGGTACGGAAACCCACCCCAACAAACTGCTGGAAGAACTCATAGAGTGTCGGGCAGCATCTGTGGAAGGGGAAAGGGAACTGTCGACGATTCAGGTCGAGAGCCTTCCACATTTCCTCCGGGACACTGATCTACCCCCTCCCCCTTCCTACTCACCCCTTCCCCATCCCCTGGCACTTGAACTTGGAAGTCGGCATGGTGTATGGAACGAGCTGCCGGTGGAGTTGGTTGAAGCAGGTACTGTACGCAGTGCCGAGAGTCAAGAATCTTTCTTATATGTACCAGCAGCAAGACAAAGACATTCTTCCTTGCTGCAGATAGACACAGAAAGCTGGAGTAACTCGGCAGAACAAGCAGCATCTCTGGAGAGAAGGAATGGTTCACGTTTCGGGTCAAGACCCTTCTCGACTCGAAACCTCAGAAGGGTCTCAAGCCGAAACGTCACCCATTCCTTCTCTCCAGAGACACTGCTTGTTTCGCTGAGTTACTCCAGCATTTTAAGTCTATCTTCATATTTTTTATTTTTTTATTTTCATATTTCAGATACAGCGCGGAAACAGGCCTTTTCGGCCCACCAAGTCCGCACCGCCCAGTGATCCCCGCACACTAACACTATCCTACACCCACTAGGGACAATTTTTACATTTACCCAGTCAATTAACCTACATACCTGTACGTCTTTGGAGTGTGGGAGGAAACCGAAGATCTCGGAGTAAACTCGGGTCACGGGGAGAACGTACAAACTCCTTACAGTACAGCACCCGTAGTCAGGATCGAACTTGAGTCTCCGGCGCTGCATTCGCTGTAAAGCAGCAACTCTACCGCTGCGCTACCGTGCCGTGTAGATCAGCATCTGCAGTTCCTTCTTACACACTCTAAACCCATCTCCCTTTCAGCATGGTTTTGTTCCCAAATGCCCAATCGCAAAGACTATCTTTGATCGGACTTTACTGGACCTTATCGTGCACTAAACGTTATTCACGTTATTCCCTTTATCATGTATTTAAACACTGCGGGTAGCCCGATTGTAATCATGTATTGTCTTTCCGCAGGCAGGTCAGCACGCAACAAAAGCTTTTCACTGTACCTCGGTACACGTGACAATGAACTAAACTCAACACCCAAGAACCACAGAATCTGTCAAAAGTGCGCAGATAGGACTAGTGTTGATGGGGCATCTCGGTCATCAATGGTGAGTTAGGCCGAAGGGCCTGTTTCCGTGCTATATGACCAAATGGAACAGGCCCAGAACCAGGGGTTACAGCTTAAGGATAAGGGGGAAGTCTTTTAGGACCGAGATGAGAAAACATTTCTTCACACAGGGAGTGGTGAGTCTGTGGCATTCTCTGCCACAGAGGGTAGTTGAGGCCAGTTCATTTGCTATATTTAAGAGGGAGTTAGATGTGGCCCTTGTGGCTAAAGGGATCAGGGGGTATGGAGAGAAGGCAGGTACAGGTTACTGAGCTGGATGATCAGCCATGATCATATTGAATGGCGGTGCAGGCTCGAAGGGCCAAATGGCCTACTCCTGCACCTATTTTCTATGTTTCTATGGCCCACCAGCCTGTTGTTCATGAAGGAACTGCAGATACCGGTTCAAATCGAAGATAGACACAAAAATCTGGAGTAACTCAGCGGGTCAGATAGCATCTCTGGAGAAAAGGAATAGGTGACTTTTTGGGTCAAGACGGGTCTGAAGAAGGGTCTCGACCCAAAACATCACCTATTCCTTTCCTCCACAGGTGCTGTCTGACCCGCTGAGTTACTCCAGCATTTTGTGCCTACCGCAAGAACCTCAGGCTGCTGACGTCTCGGACGACCCGCCTCGCCTCCACTCCGTCAACAACCTCACACGTACCTGGGGCAAAGTCCGTTTTGCCGTAATACCGAATGACTCCTGGCTTTTGGCTCGCCACCAGGACCTGGTCCCCAATCTCAATCTTCTGGCCCTCTGGGTCCAGACTTCCCACCGACAGAGACTTCCTTCGCAAGGCTGAGGGCAGACACAAAGAGACATCGATAGGGGCACAGATACCAAATACGGGCGACCAGTGGTTTAGTTTAGTTTAGTTCAGAGATACAGCGCGGAAACAGGCCCGATTCCACGCCGACCAGCGATCCCCACACGCTAACACTATCCCACTCACACCAGGGGCAATTTATACTTATACCAAAGCCAATTAACCTACAAACCCGCGCGTCTTTGGAGTGTGGGAGGAAACCGGAGCACCTGGGGAAAACCCACGCAGGTCACGGGGAGAACGTACAAACTCCGCACGGTAGCGCAGCGGTAGAGTTGCTGCTTTACAGCGAATGCAGCGCCGGAGACTCAGGTTCGATCCTGACTACGGGTGCTGCACTGTAAGGAGTTTGTACGTTCTCCCCGTGACCTGCGTGGGTTTTCTCCGAGATCTTCGGTTTCCTCCCACACTCCAAAGACGTACAGGTATGTAGGTTAATTGGCTGGGTAAATGTAAAAATTGTCCCTAGTGGGTGTAGGATAGTGTTAGTGTGCGGGGATCGTTGGGCGGCACGGACTTGGAGAGCCGAAAAGACCTGTTTCCGGCTGTATATATATGATATGATATGATATGACAGCACCCGTAGTCGGGATGGAACCCGGGTCTGCAGCGCTGTGAGGCAGCAACTCTACCGCTGCACCACCATCGGGGCTGGGCCCCATTTTATACACGAGGCCTTCCCTTCCCCTCTCCCCTTCACACACGCCTGAACTGGACATGGGTGCGCTGATAGCCAACAACACAGCCTCTGCAACTCTCAATCATTCTAATAGATGGTTGTTAGTAAAACAAATACTGTTCTGTTGTGAGTACGTTTCATAAATTTAACACAGACACCTCTGCTTGTTCTCCCGAGATGCTGCCAGGCCCACTGAGATATTTCAGTAATTTGTGTCCTTTATTTGACAATTAAACACTTGACTCTCAAGATTTGAATAATCGATAAGAGTTCGAGCAAAGAAGTTTTAATCCCTCACTCTCCTGGCTTGGATTGAACAATGAGGTTTAAGTTTCTTTAGCTTAGAGTAAAGGTTCGGTATGACTGAAGCGTCCACACATGGATGGGCTCATGATGAACATTTGAACCGTGTCCTGTCAAATACGGCGGCAGGTAGGGCTGCTGCCTCACAGCGCCAGAGACCCGGGTTTGATCCTGACCTCGGCTGCTGTCTGTGTGGAGTTTGCACGTTCTCCCAATGACTGCGTGGGTTTTCTTTGGCTGCAGCTTATTCTCAAACAGACTTTAAATTGACTATTTTAACAACAACACTCTTTCTCTATAGGAAGAGAGAGCTCGATAGAGCTCTTAAGGATAGCGGAGTCAGGGGGTATGGGGAGAAGGCAGGAACGGGGTACTGATTGAGAATGATCAGCCATGATCACATTGAATGGTAGTGCTGGCTCGAAGGGCCGAATGGCCTCCTCCTGCACCTATTGTCTATTCTCTATTGTCTATATATGTAGTCACACGTACCATCCAGGTTCCTCCCACATCCCACAGACATGCAGGTCAGTTTAGTTTAGTTTAGAGATTCAGCGGGGAAACAGGCCCTTCGGCCCATCGGGTCCGCGCCGCCCAGCGATCCCCGCACGTTAACATTATCCAACACCCACTAGGGACATTTTTTTACATTTACCAAGCCAATTAACCTACAAACCTGCACGTCTTTGGAGTGTGGGAGGAAACCGAAGATCTCGGAGGAAACCCACGCAGGTCACGGAGAGAACGTGCAAACTCCGTACAGGCGGCGCCCGTAGTCGGGATGGAACCCGGGTCTCCGGCGCTGCATTCGCTGTAAGGCGGCAACTCTACCGCTGCGCCACCGTGACCGCCCCTGAGCTTGAGACCGTCAAGTAGGTTAATTTGCAAACTAACCTTTCTTGCCTTTTTTAGCTTTCCCGGTCATCCGTGCAAAGTCCATCCTGGGCTTTTTGGGTGTCGATGTCACGGAAGAAGGGGTCTGGTCAAGGATTTTGCTGATTTTGGACACCGAGGAGAAGTAACCTGTGCGGCAGAAGTTCAGCAATATTGTAAAAGACAGGGAAAGTACAAAGAGTACAACATCACCCAAAAACAGGAGCGGGTCAATGGGCCAAGAGACAGGTGTTGCAAAGGGCAGATGATAGCTTGGAGAACCGCAGTGAACTGTTGGGCACTGGGGAATGTTGTAGAGCAGAGATTGAGGAGTACATGTACATAGATCCCTGAAAGTGGCACCACAGATAAGATAGTGAAGAAGGGTCTCGACCCGAAACGTCACCCATTCCGTCTCTCCTGAGATGCTGCCTGACCTGCTGAGTTACTCCAGCATTTTGTGTTTATAAATGATTATAACTGACACTTATAATAACGTTTTGGATTGGAACCCTTCTTCAGTTTGCCACAGAATCCCATAGAAGTTGGGTTTTGACGTTACGGACATAGAAGGCAGTGGTGAGGCCACGGTTGGAACATTGTGCTCAGTTTTGGCCACCTAGGTACAGGAAGGATGCCATTGGGCTGGAAACAGTGTAGAGACGATTTACAAGGATCTTGCCAGAATTTGAGGGCCTGAACTATAGGGAGAGTAGGGTTGCCAACTGTCCCGTATTAGCCGGGACATCCCGTATTTTGGGCTAAATTGGCTTGTCCCGTATAGTGTAGGCCCGGACATCGTAGGCCCGGACAGCGTAGGCCCGTACAGCGTAGGCCCGGACAGCGTAGGCCCGGACAGCGTAGGCCCGGACAGCGTAGGCCCGGACAGCGTAGGCCCGGACAGCGTAGGCCCGGACAGCGTAGGCCCGGACAGCGTAGGCCCGGACAGCGTAGGCCCGGACAGCGTAGGCCCGGACAGCATAGGCCCGGACAGTGTAGGCCCGGACAGTGTAGGCCCGGACAGTGTAGGCCCGGACACTGTAGGCCCGGACACTGTAGGCCCGGACACTGTAGGCCCAGACAGTGTAGTCAGAAAAAAAAAATGCAGATGCTGGTTAAAATCTGTGCCTACCTTCCAGACAGCGTAGGTGCGGACAGTGTAGGCCCCGAGGCCCGGGTACC